>NC_141933.1:18620256-18920256 GCF_057802395.1 Ceratotherium simum simum
TGTTGAGCATAAAGATATTTTTTCTTTTTCCTTATCTAAGACTTGAGAGAACCATTTGAAGCAACAGAGATGGAGTAAACATTCTTTTATTGTTAATCTCTAACATAAAGGTATATAGTTATGTTCCAAAGCTATTGCTCTGTAGAGTGTGATACCTGATATATTTACATTAGATGAACACTTATGAATTATCTATCAGGCATATGCACTTCAATTAGGTGATTTATCACATACTAAATTAGTAGTGATTCAATATTACTATCCATTTTACAGAGAAATTGATGTCAAGAGAAGTTTACTAATTTACTTGCACTCAAGTCACGTACACCTAAGAGTTTCAGCTACAAAATTTGAATCCATGTTTTTCAGATCCTCAGTCCTACTTTCTTTGAAATAAAAGAAAGTTGCCCAGTGGTATGTTTATATCTTTAGATAGAAACTTTCTGCGAGTCTTAATGATTCACCTTGTCCTTCCCAAGAAAAATGGTGTCATCGAATTTGTTGTAAGCCTTGTCTCACTTGTTCTTAATATACCTAAGCAATGGCTCCTATCTGTGTACATGGAAAATTTCAGATCTTTTTCTACATTACTACATTAACACTTTATAAAATCAAAAGCTTCTCTGACTATAACATTCCAACTTGTGTTTACTTCTCACAAATTTTCCTTTCTCAAACTCACTGGTCATCGATGGAGCTGTTTTTTCAATTTGGGTACGACCATCCAGTAATGCCCAGAACATAGTACACTGTTCTTTAGAGGGGTGACTGGGTGTTCTAGCTCTCATAACTGAGCTGTCTCAAATTCATAAGAAATAGGACATTTTCCCACAAGGTCTAGGCCTGGAAGATGATGTCATAAATAGCACTTAGTCTATTAAAAATGATCAAATTTGCAATTGCTGGTAAGAATGTAAACATTTAAAGCAGAATCTAGATTGAATAGCGTGGTTCATTTTGACTGTCCAGACAGGAGGATGAGTGTAAGCCGGGGGGTAAGGATAGGAAAAGTATTCAGTAAATGTTGTTTTCTACTCTAAGACAAAAGAGAGGATTTTGAAGAGAGAGGGAAACTAAGGCCAATCCCCATTATGTCTTAAGGGTGACACCAAGTGCTCAGTGCAGGGAGTGAGAAGATTACAATGAGACACGAATTTTAAATTGTTGAACCCAGCAATCTTGGAAGGTGTGAGAACTGAAGGAGGAATGTACTCAAAGCAGTTACAAACATAAGACATTCTCAGTAGATGAGATCTTGCTGGTTTGTGAAAAATTTCAAGGAATTTTCAAGATGTCTCCTTTGTAAAAAAAAAAGACATCCACCCAGCACCTCATCATCAAGAATCTCTCTTGAGGGACCAGCTGCCACCTATTGATTTTTTCTAACTACTTAGAAAATAACATATAAAGAAACTAAGTATATGTACTCCAAAAATTATTAAGATAAATAATATTTGGATCTGTTGTATATCAGGAAATTTTGGTTTTATATGGACTTTTAATTCCAGTGAAAATATTAGGCATTAAGTAAGGGGAGTGAGGCTAACCCTTGTTTAAGGCCAACTGCGTGAGGCATATATTTTTGAAAGGTTCTTTACATACTTTCAACTCTCTAAATGCTAGCAACTAAGTTTTATTAGTCTTTAGTCTATTTTATATAGGAAGAAAATAGAAACACAATGAAGGATTTAAGCAAGGATATCAAATCTTTTCAGACTCCTGTCATCATCTACTCTTCCCACTTCACAGTACTCCTTGCCCTAGCATGGCGTTAGAAAACATCCAAAACACAGAGACTGATCCATTGGCTGCCTTGTCAAGAGCACCCTTGAAGAGAATCATTCTTCCCTTATTTCAGGTGCCACTTTCTTCCCTGAGCTGTCCCTTGACCTTCTTCCCGGGTTACTTGCACTCTCTTGATTCCTCAAGTGTCAGAGAAAGCCATCCTGATAATCTCATGTCCACAGATGTATTTCCCTTCACTTGGATATCCACCCAGGAAGAGTGGGATGTACAATGGGGCTCCAAGAAATAGAAATTCAAATGGATTTGAATTTCAAAGAAAATTGTTTGCACACATGTGGGTGAGAGAGATGTTTGGAGAAAGAATAAGCATCACTTAATCATTAGAGGAGACCTGATGCACTGGAGCGTGAAGGTAGCACCTTGAAAGAAAGTTAAATGTTGTTTTCTATGGGACTTTTCCCATTTATTTTATTCCCATAGTGTTTAATATTTATTGACTTGAAAAAATGGCTTCCATGGTCATTTAAGTTTAGGAAATTTTGACTTATTTTTTTATTTATCCAAAAATATTATGTTTGGTGCCTACCTCAAGTGTGCTGAAGGAGAGTTCTAGGGGAAACTCTTAGAATACCACCAGACAAAGGGCTGTGTTTGGATTGGAACTTAATTTACAGATACCTGGAATAGAAGCATAATAAACAAGTTAACAAATAAATAAAAAATGTAATTGTGTTAGTAATAAGTTTTCTGGAAAACATTTTATTAAGAGGGTGATTGCAGAGAGAGAGGTGGATGTTACAGATTTGTATAGTGGTTTTGAAGCACTAACTAAATTTTTAGTTAGGCCGAAAGATTAAATAACCATGTTATTTCCCCTCTTTCCCTTTTTTTTTTTTTTTTTTTTTGATGAGGAAGATTAGCCCTGAGCTAACATCTGTGTTTGCCAATCCTCCTCTTTTTGCTGAGGAAGATCGGCCTTGGGCTAACATCCATGCCCATTTTCCTTTGCACTTTATATGTGGGACACACCTGCCACAGCATGGCTTGATAAGCAGTGTGTGGAGTCCATGCCTAGGATCTGAACCTGCCAGAAACCCAGGGTGCTGAAGCAGACTGTGCAAAGCTTAACCACTATGCCACCCGGGCCGCCCCTCCCCTTTCTTTTTATCACAGAAGTTACTCTAACACATGCACATTTACAAATAGGGATGTTTTTTCTCTCCCAGGTAGAGTAGAAAAATGGTTTCTGTGGGGAGATGAAAGTATCTTACTATTTTCCATATAAAACATGGATATACATAAAGTACATAAATAAGTATTATCTGTGGTGTTAGTATTTTGGGAGGAAGTGAGATTAGGGAACAGGAATGTCACAAAAAGAATTGCCTTAGAGTGGGCAACAATGAAGAGCAAAAAGATTAGACAGGGAGAACTGCTTAACCCATGGTTAGAGGTGAGAACATGGAGTAGTGTTAGAATGTTAGTAGAGAAAATACGGAGTGTAGAGGAGTTGGCCCACATCACCTGTGAGGATTATGTATTTAAGTAAAACTGAGGAGGTTCTTCCTTCTCAGGAGGCTTCCCAGGAGTGTATGGTCCCAACTATATTAAGGAACCCAGTTGTAATCCAGCTGAAGTTCATTGTAAATGTAGGATATTGATATTTTTTACACATTGAAGGTGGAAAAAGACTAAAGACTATAACCACAAATATTTTTAAGTTGAAAACATGTCATTTTGAGAAATTACAACTTGTTATGGAGGAGACAGAATTTAGTTCTTATTTTTTTCTTTAGCTGAGAGTACTTTTCTAATCCTTAATAATGTCAACTGTCCTTCAGGTACATGTGACACGAATTTTATTAATACTCTTTATTTATTTATTTTTAAAGATTTTATTTATTTATTTTCCCCCCAAAGCCCAGTACATAGTTGTCTGTCATACATGCATCCTTCTAGTTTGCTGTATGTGGGGCCAGCTCAGCATGGCTGGAGGAGGCGGTGCCTCGATGCGCACCGAGATCGAACCAGACATGACAGCGGGCTATGCGCACTCAACCGCTAAGCCACGAGGCCTTGTCATACTAAAAGATGAAAGAGCACCAGATTAGGTGATAGAAAAATTTGGTCTTGGTACTTGCTAGGTGGCCAGGGAGTAAATCATATTGACTTTTCTTCCATTTATGTTATCAGGCAGATGGGTCACTCTGTGGCCATTCTATTATTGAAGAAGACGACCTTAGTTATGGAGCAAATAATTGGATGGTTAACCACCACTTGATCCTGGTTTTGTGTTTGTGGAGAATCCAGCTTGGCCTGGCTCCAGTAAAGTTCTGCCCCTAGAGCAACGTGGATCATTGCAGGGGTGGATGGGAATTCACAGGGAACAGTGATGAATTGGCTCCTGAGGCAGTAGAGACACAGCCTCAAACCGTGGATGCAATTGGAGATGATTGCCAGAGTCTGCACACTTTTGAAATTCTGTGCCATTTTGAAAATGACCCTCTGCCCTCTTTTAGCCCAGGTCCTGTATTACCCAAAGGTATGGACATCTTATTAATGATGTTTCTTGTAAGACATGGATTGCAAACTGTTTGCCTAAATTAAGCTCAAAGAAGTGCAGCCAAATGGCAGACACAGTTCTGTGAGATGATTTTGTAAACAGCTTAGCTGGCTGTCTTTTTGGCAAAATTTTCTATTTAGATGAAATTTGAGAATTCCTTTACCAATCACCATGAGTTGTGTTTTTCTACTTAAGTCCTTGGACACTTAGAGCAGCTGTTTTAAATCTTTCTTTAAAATCGATTTAGAAACTCTGGTCCTGTCAAAAATAACTTCCCATTAAGTGATTGGATGACTTGTTCCCAGTGCAGGTCTTACTTGCCTCCACACTTGGATTTGCTACATTAATACTCTAATGTCCTAGCTTCACAGCATTTTTGTAGAAGAAAGTTCCTGTAAGTACTTATATCCTGGATGGGGCCAGACCTTTGGTGACCCTGACATGATATGTAGAAATTTTGTTTACTGTACCATGTCTACATTCTACTTCCTGGGTCCATCAGGTAACTCAGCCTTTGGAGATCGTAGAAGATGACATCAGACTGAGTTTTTGAGAGGTGACTTCAAAAACTTGTTTGAATATTAAACATGTTCTTATTAATTTGAACTATTTTGAAAGTCATTGAAATAATTGAGATCACCTATACACATGGACAATTCTGTTTATCACTTAAAATACAGGCCTGTTTTTATCTATATACACAAATTGTGGCCTTGGGATGGAAAAAATTGCCTTGAGAGTATCCAATAGTTTTTGGCTTGATCTACTTTATTTTTGGCAAATTATCAAAACTTAGGAGTGTCTACCTTTTGACCTCTATCTAGATGATGAGATTAGCAAATAAAAAGAGTGTGTTTATGTTTCAGAGATGAGGCTCTCTGGAAGGGAAGTAACACACATCTCCAGTCTCCTTTAGGATAGTGGGAAAGGTCATGGAGTTTCAGAGATGAGGCAAGAGTTAGTTCTCTCTATCTTCCAGTCAGGCCACACCGACTAGAGAGGCAAGGTGAAGCTTCAAATCCTGCAAAAAAATAAAACAAGGCAATAGCAATTAAAGTCAGTAGAGTCTCAAGTAGTTATTATTTGAGGGCACTGAGAGTAAAAACTTCATGATTTTCTCTTGAATTCTCACAAAAGCCATATGACGATAAGAACTAACATTGTCCTGATTTTTTTGAGGCAGGTGGATAAGGCTTAGAGGACTTGTGCAGCTTGCTCAAAAGCCCACTTTTAGTAGGCTATGTGATCAGAGATTACGCAGCACAGGCTACTGACCACTATGCTTGGACATAGCAGGCAGGAGAATGTTTTGGAGAGCGCTATTCAAATATTCATCATGATTATTTTTCCATTTCTATAGAGCTCCTGACTTCCTCACTGCCTCCGCCTATGCCATCTGTTTATCAGCAAATTCATTACCGCTCCTCCTTCACGCCTCAAGCTTTCCTCCCGATGCCCCCTGCCACCATCATCCTGGATATTTGTTACGCATCTGCACAGATTTCATAACAGCAATAATTCAATGATCTTCTTAGCTAAGGAACAGGACTAGCTGGTATGTCTAGGGGAGTAAGAGTTGGGCTTGACTGCAGTGGGAGGGAGATATATAAAATGATGAAGTTGATTACATGGGGGAGGGTCTTGGATGTCAGATTGGGAAGTTGAGATGTATACTAGTAATCAAAAGAGATTTGTGATGAATTCATAGATTTTTAAAACAGAAGGGGCATTATTATCTTTCATAGTGCAGTTTGTTTTAAAATGTTTTAAATCACGAGATGGCTCAAAGGAAATCTTACTTGAAATGTGAACATTTAATGCAGGTAAGAACCGTATTGCTGTGTTTGAAAGGGACAGAGTCCCTGAGATAGCTCCTTTGAAGCCCTAGATTTCCATTCATTTGCCATAACTGTCTCATACCCAGAAGTAGTGAGAAATGTAACAAAGGATTAGAGCAGTTAGAGGGACAACCTGGAATAAAACCTAGCTATCTTGATTTGCAAGAAGGTGTTGCTTCTACTTCATTAGGACTATTAAAGAGCTTCTGAAGTGCTTAGGCTGGAGATGGGAGAGGCTGGGGGTAGTCCATATTGTAGAGAGGCAAAGAGTGTCAGGTAACTGTATACTTTGTTAAATAGAGGGATAATTCTAAGAATATGCCTTTGAGTATTTAGGGGAGTCTAAGAGAACATGTAGTTTACATCTAAAGCAATAATCTAATATATTCCCACCAAGTCACAGACAGTCTCTGCTTAAGTAACCCTAGCAAACAGAAGTTTGCTACTGAAGCAGTTCTTTACCATATCATTTGTCTGCAGTAACAATTGTATTTAGCTAGTTGAGGCCACTGTTCACTTCTTTAGTGGTATAATGTAATGGTTGAGAACTTGTGTTTCAAAATGAGATTTCCTGGATTCGTAATCCCCAGTCATTTTAGATGAGATGTTTAATGTCTCCAAGCCTCAGTTTCTTCATCCTCAAGGTAGGACTTGTGATAGCACATATCTCATGTGATATGAAAAATAAATGCAATAATGCATACAACGTACCTAGCACCTTGCTGTTACACAGTGTGAAATAAATGAGTTGTTTTACTGAGATTTTTGACTATTCTTTAGAATTCTTTGTTTCATCTGGAATCATCTCTTCACAAGGAACAATGGAAGGAATGATTTACACTGATTCAGGCTCAGTGTTCAGAGATGGTGTCAGCTAAGTTGGATCTGGAGTCTTCCTGGAGCAGAGAAAGAGACTTAATGTTTTATTTTCTTTAATCAGCGTATCTGGAAAACGATTAGAGAGTCTGGGAAGCTTAGTCAGTAATTGTAACTTCTAGTTTCAGGATTGGATTTTATATATGAATGTATATAACTAGAACATACTCTTTATTGTGGAATTGTCATTTGAAGTTTAGTGTAGAATTGTTTAATGAAATGAGCACAGAAAACATAAATCTATCTCACTTGATCGTAATGAAAATGAAATTATATCATGAATCACAGTGTCTCTTTCATATTGAGCACTTGATATTATCATCAGAGAAGCTTAACATAGCTTGCTATTGGTATTGATTTTTGAATCAGGAAAAGCTGGATTTGAATTTGGCTTCAATGTTTACTAGTTGTGGAAACTTGGCCTCATTTTTCACCCCTTTAAGCTTCAGTATCTTATCTATAAAATGAAGAAAATGTATCATAAGATAATCCACTGGCTGAGACATAGCAGAAAGTCATTGACTATAGGCAATACATAAAAATATAACTCAATTTGAGGAAGGAAGAAATGCAGATGGAAAAAGCATAGTTATTAAAAAGAGAGAGTCCTTGAGTTATGGCCTATCTGTCTTAACAGGCTCTTCAACTACCCCATTCAGGTGCTCAATGAGTATATGGAATAGAAGACTGAGAATTCATATGAAATGTTCCAAGTTCTTGGATTTCTTGGGTGTGTCTAGTGATACACTGAGGTCAGCTTCCCAGCTTGAGATTTCCTAAAAGCAGAGGTTGAGAGAAGGGTTTGTATGTGGGTGGGCTATTTTGGAAAACAGAATGGAGGCAGTGAACAGGGAGAGTGAAGCAGGGAAGGAAAGACAGTTAATCCAAGATTGTGTTAAGCTGGTCACCATTTATCCACTGGTAAACGGTAGGCTTCTATCTACCAATGATCTCGGGTCTCCTTAAAGTGTGTTAATTCCTTCATCTTTCCAGGTGTGTGTATGCACCAGAATGATGAAGCAGGGTCTTCTAAGCATTTCAAGCAGCAAATATCAGGACAGAAAGCAAGAGATACACTGGTGAGAGAAGGTGTTGTTGGGAAGATCAGTAGGATCAAGCTGTTGTCAGGCTAAAATTGTTAGCATCTGGTTGCTGTATCAATGGTTGGAGAAAAGAGCAGGTCAAGAGGGTATGAATAGAGTGCAAAAAATATCTAATACACTCAGTGATTACTAACAAAAATGCTATTCTTTTGCAGATTTTCCAGTTCAGAGCAATGTGCTTACATCAACCCATAGCAAATGGAGAATCCAAACAATATGAGTGAATTCAGTCTCTTGGGCATTACAAAGAATCCAGAGCTGCAGAAAATACTCTCTGCTGTGTTTCTAATCATGTATGTGTCCACCATTTTGGGAAACCTACTCATCGTGGTAACCATGATGACAAGTCAGTGTGTGAGATCACCTATGTATTTTTCCTTACTTCCTTGTCTCTCATGGAATGCCACCTACTCGTCTGTCATTGCTCCCAAGATGATTGTGGACTCCCTCTCTGAGAACACTACCATCTTCTTTGAAGGCTGCATGGCCCAGCTCTTTGCAGAGCATTTCTTTGGTGGTGTGTGGATCATCCTTCTCACTGTGATGGCCTATGACTGCTATGTGGCCATCTGTAAGCCCCTGCACAATATGCCCATCATGAGGCCTCAGGTGTGCTGCCTGCTGCTGGGAGGGGCCTGGCTGGGGGATTTATCCATCCAGTAACACAGCTTCTCTTCATGTATCAAATACCATTCTGTGGTCCCAATGTCATTGATCACTTTATGTGTGATTTGTTTCCATTGTTGAAACTGGCCTGCATGGACACCCACATCTTGGGCCTCTTAGTCATCCTCAACAGTGGGGTGATGTGTGTGATCATCTTCCTTATCCTCATCACTTCCTATGTCGTCATACTCTGCTCCCTGAAGTCTTGCAGCCCTGAAGGGCGGCATAATGCTCTCTCCACCTGTGGCTCTCACCTACGCAGTGGTCATCTTGTTCTTTGTGCCATGCATTTTCTTGTACACGAGGCCTGTGGCCACTTACCCCATAGACCAGGCAATGGCTGTGTCCTTTACTATTGTCGCACCCATGTTAAATCCCTTGATCTACACCTTGAGGGACACAGAGGTGAAGAACGCCATGCATGAGATGCTGTGGATGAAACAAGGGACCCTGAGCAGTCACTAGCTTACATGCTAAGAACAAATCTTTCCTGCAAGGACAATGAGGTCTTGCTCTCCCATTCATTCCAATTCACTGGGTCCTCAGCAGCCATGGGCATGTTTTATGCATGCAAATCAGGTTAAGATACTACAATCAAGTTGCTGCCTACCTCTCCAGTGCATTTTGTGCTCCATCTCTTTTCTCACAAGGCTCTGGCCACTCTCTCTCTCTCTCCTTGTATAAACTGTCTTTTGAATAATTCAAGCTTTTTCCCGTTCAGGGCTTTTGTTCTTAATCCGATCACTGTTAGAATTCTCTCTTCCAGAGATTTTGCTTGGCTTGCTCCATCTTATTTTTATCATTTTCAGATGAACCTCCACCTACTTAGACAAGTCTTTACTGATGAGTTTCTCTAACTTTTCCCCTCAGTTATTCTCTAGCTCTTCAGCTGGTTATATCCTTAATTTTAATGATCACAAACTGTTCCTTAAAAAATTATTTCTCAGTGCCGACTCCGTGGCATAGCAGTTAAGTTTGCATGCTCTGCTTCAGTGGCTTGAAGTTTGCCGGTTTGGATCCTGGGTACAGACCTACTCACCACTCATCAAGCTATGCAGAGGCGGTGTCACACATAGAAGAACTAGAAGGACCTACAACTAGGATATACAACTCTGCACGGGAGCTTTGGGGAGAAAAAATTATTTCTTGACTTTTATTTTCTCTGTTTTCCCTATAAGATTGTAATCCCTGAAGGGATAGGATTGTGTTCATTCACTCATGCTGTGGGTAGAATAGTGCCAGCCACCTAGTAGGTGCTTAATAAATATCATTGAATGAATATAAGTCTAAAATAGACTTTTTTTTTGATATTTGCAATTTCATAGTTTGCATAAGCAGTAAGGAAGGATAAATAAATATAAACACTTTATGAGTTAGAAATTGCCCAGTTTGCCTGCTGTCAAATTTCCTTTTGGAAGCAGGTATAATCTCAGATTAGTAATTTGCTATTTAAAATGGAGGCCACCACTTTACCAAAATTCTCCACTACTTCTTTTCATCCTTTTTAGAAGCAGGCAGAATAATCTATCATGCTGGAGTCAAGATACCTCAGAATTTAGTGTCTATATCTTGAAGATACATATTCTTTATGAAAAAACTACAACTCTATAGATCTATATATTTTTTTAAACTATGGGAGAGTGATTCTTGCTGATACATTCTAGATACGGATTTCTAAATCCAAAGAGTATTTATTTTCTCCCAGATCCTTCTTTGGCTGTCACTAGAGAGACACATGTCTTTTTAACCTGCCTCCCTTGACTAGATATATGGGAAGCCTAAGGTCATAGCATGATTCAGCATTCTGTTGTGGCTGTATTACTAAAAAAACATATGTTGCTAAGACCGATATTGAAGAGCATACTGCCTATGTTTTCTTCTAGAAGTTTCATGGTTTCAGGTCTTACATTCAAGTCTTTAACCCATTTGGAGTTAATTTTTGTGTATGGTGTAAGATAATGGTCTACTTTCATTTTTTTTGCATGTGGCTGTCGAGTTTTCCCAACATCATTTGTTGAAGAGACTTTCTTTTCTCCATTGTATGTTCTTGGCACCCTTGTCAAAAATTAGTTGTCCATAGATGTGTGGGTTTATTTCTGGGCTCTTGATTCTGTTCCATTGATCTGTGTATCTGTTTTTGTGTCACTCTGATGTTGTTTTGGTTACTATAGCTTTGTAGGATATTTTGGAAATCAGAGAGTGTGATACCTCCAGATTTTTTTTTTTTTTCCCTAAGGATTCCTTTGGTTATTCAGGGTGTTTTGTTGTCCATATAAATTTTAGAATTCTTTGTTCTATTTCTGTGAAAAAATGTTATTGGAATTTTGATAGGGATTGCATTAGATCTTAGCAATATAGTTTCAGGTACCATGCCTGACTGGGCAGGTGAAACAATAGAAAAAATAAAAAAAATTGGACTGCATCAAACTAAAAAGCTTCTGCACAGCAAAGGGAACAATCAACAAAAAGAAAAGACCGCCTAACAATTGGGAGAAGATATTTGCAAACCATATATCTGATAAGGGGTTAATATCCAAAATATATAAAGAACTCATACATCTCAACAACAAAAAAACTAACAACCCAATTAAAAAATGGGCAAAAGACCTGAACAGACATTTCTCCAAAGAAGATACACAGATGGCCAACGGGCACATGAGAAGATGTTCAACATCATTAATTATCAGGGAAATGCAAATCAAAACTACAATGAGATATCACCTCACTCCAGTCAGAATGGCTATAATTAACAAGACAGGAAACAACAATTGTTGGAGAGGATGTGGAGAGAAGGGAACTCTCATACACTGCTGGTGGGAGTGCAAACTGGCGCAGCCACTATGGAAAACAGTATGGAGATTCCTCAAAAAATTAAGAATAGAACTACCCTACGATCCAGCTTATTCCACTGCTGGGTGTTTATCCAAAGAACATGAAAACACCCATGTATAAAGACACATGCACCCCTGTGTTCATTGCAGCATTATTCACAATAGCCAAGACTTGGAAGAAACCTATGTGCCCATCAAGGGACGAATGGATAAAGAATACGTGGTATATATACACAATCAAATAATACTCAGCAATAAGAAATGATGAAATTCAGCCATTTGTGACAACACTATGGACATTGAGGATATTATGTTAAGCAAAATAAGTCAGAGAGAAGGTCAAATACCATATAGTCTCACTCATAAGTAGAAGATAAAAACAACAGCAAACAAACACATAGAGACAGAGATTGGATTGGTGGTTACCAGAGGGAAAGAGGGGAGGGAGGAGGGTGAAAGGGATAACTAGGTACATGTGTGTGGTGATGGAATGTAATTAGTATTTGGGTGGTGAACATGATGTAATCTATGCATAAATCAAAGTATAATGATGTACGCCTGAAAAAAATAAAAATTATATATATGATGACAATAATTACAATATTTGTTACAGTATTTCAAACAAATGATATTTAAATCAAGATTTTTATTTTTAAATACCAAATGTGTATATTTAATAGATATGTAGCATTAATTATCACCAAATATTTTCAGTAAGTATGAGATTCATTTATTTATTATAAAATATTTTCTGAGTTTTACAAAGTGTCAGATACTCTTCTAGGATCTGGGTGTACAGTGATGGATAAGAAAATAAGTTTCCCTTCTGTCCTGGAGCTAACATTCTAGTGCAAGAGACAAACAATATATGCAAATAAAGACTAAGTCGTGGAGTGATAACGGGTTCTCAGAAAATTGTAATGGAGTGGTGCATGTGTGACTGGGTAAATCTAGTTAGGTGGACATGGGGGTTTTCTGAGAGGTGATTTCTAAACCAAGATCTGAATGATGAGATAGAACCATCTTTTAGCGTATCAGTGGGAAGAGCATTTAAGGCAAAAGAGAAAAGCTTGTGCAGAAACCCTAAGGTAGGAACTAGTCTAAAGTGAAGAAGGTCAGGGTAATCAGCACACAGTGGACTAGGGGGAACATGGTCCAAGTAGAGATGTGAAAGATAGGCAGGGTCCTGATCACAGAATGCTATTATTTTTTAACTCGCAACGTAAAAAAGAGCACAGACATCAAAATGACTCTATTAGTATAATAATGAAAAATCAAATCCTTCATAAGATTATAGATGACACAGCAATCTGGCATCAAAAATCGTTGCACATAGCTTCCATTTAACTTTTGCTGTGTCAATAGTAGAACACAATGTTTACGTCTTGCTTACAATATATTAAAATTAAATTTCTGGATTCACTTTATGATTCTTCACTCTGCCTCATGTTAAAGAAAAAGAAAACACCTATGGCAATGTAATAGCATTGGTCTCTGTAAGAACAGTTTATTGATCATTTTCTATTTTAAATATAGAGTTAAAATACTGGAAGGATCATAATGAGATCACTAAACTTAAATATTTGTAATCTTTTTGGTAATTTTCCTAGCGTCAAAGTAGGTCCAGAATCTACATCTTCTATTACATAGGTAAGATGTGTTCTGACCGTTCATGCTGAAATTATTACCTGTCAGATTCCATAATTTCTTCTTTTGTCTGTTCTATAGGTCCCCCAAATTAATTCACATTAAATAGTTTTACTTATTAAACATATGACTTAGCAGCTCAATGTCTGTCTTTTTTTTTCTTTTTCAGCAGCCTGACTGCTGAAACAAATCTCGGTCTTACTACTTTTTTATAGGAACTTGCTGTTACTAATATTAGATTGTAAATCATATGATTATCTCTAAATTAAAACTGAAATATTCGGTATTATTCATGAGACAAAGGCATAGCAAAGCAGGAATAAAATGGTGCTTTAATTTGAAGAAGGGTATTGGCCTAAAAAAGCTACTGCAAGTATCAAACTTATTGGGAAACATTACATGAATTTGCTTCCTATTTCATTGAAAAAATTTAAGCCATTGGAAGAGAACTTCCATAGACTTTTATACTGTATCTACCAATCTGCCACCACCCATCCAATTACATGCTACCTTCCTACCTACTCTATAAATGCATTATCTATGCTGCTATGCAAATGCAACCAACCTCTTTACCTACACAGTGGACCTCATCTCCTTATGGCTTGTACGAGGACATTGGTCTAAAAATCTCTCTATAACCCTTATTTCATCTACATTTTCTTTTCTACTGGATCATTTACATTCTCAAAAAGCAATCTGTTATCTCTTTCATCTTTAATATAATCTCTTCCCTTGATTCCCATTTCCTTCATCAGTCATTTTATTCTCCCTCCATTGTAGAAAAACTCAAGAGGTTCTATAACATCTGTCTCCTATTTGTCTTATTCCATTCTCTTTAAACCCTTTTCAGTAACACTCCAATACCTAATACTTATTGAAAATGTTCTTTTCAAGGTCACTGATGACCTCTATGTCACTAAATTTAATTGTCATCACTCACTTTTCATCTTACGGAATGCATCAGTAACATTTAACCCAGTCTTCTGTGACATACTCTGTTTCCATATCCAAGATTCCCAAATTAATATCTGCAGCCCAGACTTCTTTCTTGAGGATGAGACCTGGAAATCCAACTTCCTCTATGATAGTTCCACTTGAATGACTAATAGACTTCTTAAACTGAATACATCTAAAGCTGTATTTCTGGTTCTTCCCCCATCATCAAACATACTCCTCTCACAACATTCTGTACATCAGCTCATAGCACATTTGGTCTTTCCTTTACTCATTCACCACATCCAGTCTATCGGGAGATCTGTTGGCTCAATGTTCAATATATATCCCAAATAAAACCACTTCTAATCACTTTTAGACCTGTTACCTAGTTCCAAGCCATCATCATCTTTCGACTGAGTTATCACAATGGTCTCATACCTACCTTCTTGCTTTATCTTGGCATCTTTTGCTCTAACACTGGATCCTCAAGACAGCGCTCAGAATTAGCCTTTAAACCCGTAAGTCAGATTATATCACACCTCTACTCAATACTCTTCAATGGCTCTCCACGTCATTCAGGTAAAATTTAAAGCCCTTACAATTACTAAAATGAGCAGTCATAATCTAGCTGCCCTGTCACTCCCCTAAACTCCTCTCTTATGACCAACCCCTCACTGACTTCCCTGGTTACTCTGGTACCTTTCTATTCCTCTTACTGGCCAGGTGTGTTCTTGCTGTATGGACTTTACATAGGCTGTTCTGTCTGCCTGGAACACCTTCTCCCCATCAGCTGCATGACTAACTCACTTTATGTTCCTCAATGAGAAGAACTGATATTTTAGATAGTACTGTTTTTAGACCTTGGCAAGCCCTTGTTCTTGGCTTCACACTTTGAAGTGTCTTCTGGGAAATTTTCAAGTTCTCTTCCAGTGTTTGGGACTTGGCAATGCCTTCTGGTGGGGCAGCCCAGCCTAACCCAGACTGCATGAGTATCATTTTTGTTTTCCCTCTTTGAGGTGCTCTTCAACACTCTATCTCACCCATGGAGTTAATTGGACAGCCCCAGAAGCTCTGAATTCTGTACCTATGAAGTTATTCCAAACCCTGTGGCCAGAACCTTGGTTCCAGTAGGGCAGTGTGTCAATCAAATGATTTCCACAAGATGGTGCATTATTTCTTTCATAATATTGTACTAAGCTGATTACTAGAATGGCATATACGTGCTGATTTTGAGTAACACAGGACAAGTTCAAGATACAGGCTGTGAATGGTCCCCTGCTGACTCTTCCTTGAGCCAGATGTGTGGGCATTTCTAGGCTCTCATTTGTCCTTGGTCTGATTACAGTGCCATCATCTACAGCACTGCAGGTGGTGGGGGTGGTGGCAGGCACCCTGTATCCTGTCCATCCCTCCTGCTGACAACCAAGCAGGTCACCCAAACCCTTGCACAGGATGCCATGTGTCAGACAGTACTTCAGAGGTGGCTGCACTTATCTCCTTCAAGGGCCTTTAGAACTTTTGCTCTGCAGTACTGACTGGCCATTCTGATTAATGCCATGTTTTGCCTTCCCTGGATATGGTGCCACTGTGCTCTCACGTGTTGGTCTTAAACCATGTGTGATGAGGGACATAATTTGCATGAATGGAACAACTTTTCTTTGTCTGGGGCCAACCCTTTCATCCGTCCTCCCTGCTGGTGATGATGTGTGGAAGGCAGGGCTGTGGTTAGTGTTGAAAGACATCACATTCCAGGAATGCAGTGGTTATGGCCCAAACAGTTCAAGGGAAGACGTGGTTGGAAGATGAGTGGTTCTCTACTTTTGGTATAAATTTCCAGTCAATTTAACATGACCTGGAAATGAATTACTGTTCACATTTTCTCACAGATTCTGGTCATCTGGTTTGTATTTGTGCTCATTATCAAGAAAATATTGTTAAGAGAGTCATTGGAAGCCAGGATACTTGGGCAGTCCAATAAATGGTGCAGTATCTTTAGTTATGATGTAAAACCCCACTAAATGCACATTATTAAGGAAGTTCAAAGGCATTATTCCAAAATACAAAGGTTTGATATAGAACAAGAATCGATGGATTCTGGAACTGGATAGGAAGAGAGAAGCCTAGACAACAGGAAGAATCTTTCCGTGCTCTGACTGGACAATAAACAAATACATAAGTACCTGTTCTCTACCTGTGATCCTAATTCTCCACCAATAAGTCACTATATCTTACACTGACTCATGAATTTGTAGTATACTCTTTAGTCAATAGTTTATTACTGTTAATTTTTTTAGATCAAATTGTTTATATAGTTGGGTCCTGTAAAAAATATTTGACTGGTTCTGCACACCCTAAGGGAGGCCTTGCTTTTAGATACATCAATTCTGTGATGAATTAATAATACCTACCCCAAATGACAAAGCATATTTTCATGGAAACTGATAAACCAGTTCTAAAATTTATATCGATCTGTGCCTGTGTTTCAATAACCTTGGTGATACACACAATGTGAGAAGAACAGAGATAGGGATTAGATCTACTAGATATCAGAGCCTGTCATAAAGCTCTGGTTTGTAAACATTTTGCTACACCAGTAATAAAGAATTTTAAAGAACAGAAGAAATGGCCCAAGAATCGAATCATCCATCTTTGGAGACTTAGTATTTAATTTGTAATTCAATAAATGATGATGGTGAAATTTTAAATCTGTGAAGGAGAACTGATTATTGGATAAATTCTGGAAGGGCAAATTTCTGTTTATCTACCCCATCTTATCCCCCAATTTCACACGTCTTTGTGCCTGTTTCTGTTCTTCTCTCTCTTTTCTGATTTGTAAAGTTTTTCTGAATTCACCTTATTTTTGCACAAATAACATGCTTGTTATATTATCTGCTCCACCCTATATTCACACTATTATTTCAGTGTTATTCCACTCGCTTCTTCTAAGAGAAGGAAAAATAAAGGATTAAGCAAAGCAGGGCATGGGATAAAGTAGAAGATGCTAAGTGTGGTCTGAACTAGGAACCAGGGTTCCAGGATTCATTGCTGGAGTCCTGCTGTTGAGTCATATTTTTAAGATATCATCTCCTCTGGGAGTGTGGTCCATGTCAGATGGTTCTTCTATGTCGGAAAAACCATCTAAAATTTCAATCAACACAACAACAACCAACAAACCCCCCCCCCCAAAGAAAATAACAATTGTCCTTGAATACCACGAGCAATTAAAGTGAAGGTGTTTCTAGGTGTTCCCTTTTCTGATGAGTCACTTCAATTCTACTTCTTTCTGTGAGGAGTGAACAGACATAAAAATAGGTGGGATACAAGAGTGTATAGAGTGACAAACTCCTTGGTATGGACCCTCCCTGAAGGGACCTCACAAGCTAAGTCCAAGTTTTCCCTCAAGAGTCCATCCCAGTGCTACATTCCATCAGAGTCAACAGACGGGTCATTCCTTCTTTTTAAAAAAAATGAAACGAGAAAAATTCCTTTATAACTAGAAATTGTGCTTTTATTTTTAAAGACATGGCATATCAAGATGAGCTACTATAAAGAAAAAAGAATATTTTGGATTAATCTATACATCTTTGCACATTTATATATAAAATCTATAACTATCTAACAAGCACTTATTGCTACTCTGCTCCCAAAACATTACATGTCCTTATGGAGTGATGCTGTGCCTTCTCCCAGAACTCAGCTCTTGTATTTAGAGAGTGCATAGGCATTTTACCCCAACCCTGCACAGACACTGTATTCCATCCCAGTATACACGATGATCTCCTTCTGAATATGAAGGGAAATGAAAGCATCTTCAAATAGAAACCCAGGAGCAGACAAAAAAAGAAAAAAAAAAACCTCTAATTGTTTGGGGACATAAAAGTTTTGCAAACATTTGAGCAAGTCAAACCACAGATACCTGTGTCTTGGAAAGTCATACTGATGGGAAATTTCCAAACCCTGAAGGGAACTGAGAGGCAATTCTACAGGTTCCTGACACCTCAGAGAAACCTCTTTAAATTCCAGTTGGAAATCAAGGAGGAAACTTTTGCTTCATTAATTCTTTTTCCGGAGGCTATAGTGAAGACAGTGCTTGAGAAGCAGTGGGGAACATTCTTCACCACGTCTGCCAGAGATGCTTTTCCTTTCTCTCTTAGATGCGAAGTGAGGCTTGGAAACATACTTCACATTTTTCCAGCCACTGAATGGGCTTTTCTCCATAGAGAAGAGGAGACTGCCATGACCAGAATTTTCAAGTAAGTGACACATGGTGAGACTTACAATTTGCATTTTTGCATTTTTGTAGAATGTTTTAAATTATGATGTTGTACTTAAAAATATGGGTGTTGTGGTCCAGGCTACCTAGGTTAATGCAGTGCATGGGCTTAACTATGAACATCTGAACTAGTTACACAACCTTTCTGGCCTCAGAATCTTCACTTTTAATGGGGATTATAGTATTGTCAAGTTCAAAGGATTTGAAAACTCAAATAAAATTATACATGTGGAGTCGATAGGACAGTGCTTGGCACATAGTACGTGCTCAATAAACAGCAGCTATGAGAGTGCAAACTTTCGAGGGCTGTTAGGAGGACCTGTGACCTCAAGTTTAGTGAAATTAGACCCATCTTCAGTTTTTCTTCAAGTTAAATCCAACAAACTAAATATGAAATGCAGCAAGTACAGGTTTTTGTTTTAGCTCTCCAACAGCGCTTTATTTATTCCTTCCATATGTGTGCTCACGTATCATTCTTCCTCTAATGCTCTCCCACTGTGATGCTTTAGATTAAAAAGTGGAATTTTCTGAGGCTGTGTAAAGAATGCTGATGTAGGAGCATGGCAATTCAAGTGCTGTTTACCGTTTACAGAGTTATTATATATAATATCGCACTTAATATTTCCACAACAAAACCCAAACAAATGGCACAGGGAAGGACATCAAGGGTAAGAAATAGTTACTTACTCAACTCACAGAGCAGTCTTCTGATTTTACATAGGTCCACCTAATTTTCTCTAAATAAGTCCACTAAATTTTCTTAGGCATTTGATGTCATAAATAACATTAGATTTCTGCATCAGAATTGTTAAGGAATATTTAAATGGTTGAAGCTCTGAACTGCTTTAGTGATAGTTGTTGTGGCTTTGTCTCTCTCTTAAAATCAACTAAATTGCTAAGACAATAGACAAGAGGAGGTCAGGCAGCCATCAGGAGGGACACAGATGGAAACAGAGAAAGTTTTTTTTTTTTTCTTTAAATTCCAGAAATAGCAAGAGTATTAAACTAGAGATATTGAGGGAAATCAGCAGAACCATATTGAGGGAAGACAAAAGGATCTGAAATCTGGAGAAAACATATTTCCCAGATTATCATGGAAAGGAACGTGCTTAGCTAGAGAGACAAAGAATAAATCTATTATTGCTGAAGTAAATAATAATCTCAGATCAAAAATACAGTGGATTAGGGGGCCAGCCCGGTGGCGCAAGTGGTTAAGTGCGCATGCTCTGCTGCAGTGGCCCGGAGTTCGCCAGTTCGGATCCCAGGCACGCACCAATGCACCACTTGTCAAGCCATGCTGTGGTGGCATCCCATATAAAGTAGAGGAAGATGGGCATGGATGTTAGCCCAGGGCCAGTCTTCCTCAGCGGAAAAAAAAAAAAAGGAGGATTGACAGATGTTAGCTCAGGGCCGATCTTCCTCACAAAAAAAAAAAAATACAGTGGATTTAAAGAACTTAACAGAAAGAGTAATTAAGAATGGGGTTTTAATCTATTCTTTTAATTTGTAATAACTATTTATTTAGAAAAATATATGCAAATGTGACATACATCCACAAACAGGTACATATAAATGCATCTAAAATTTAATGCTTGATATGTAATTAAAAAAGACTACTCATAATGACAACCTTACTACTAATTCCTTATACAGTTTTAAATGTTATATATATACTTCAAAGTGAAACAGGAATTTCAATTATTTTCAGAACGATTGATGCTACAATTAGTATGCTGCCGAAATGAACGAGAAGGAAATAGTGGGTACTGGGGATAGTGAGGAGGCAAAATTCCCAAGGTCACAGCCCCACAGGATGGCCCAGAGCCCACAGTTCACGGCCATGAAGGGCTCTGAGCAATCTCTGTTGCAGTTCCAGCATATTAAAGAGCATGGCTGTCAAGAAAGGAAAGACCATGGAATCTTCTAGGAGAAATATGAACAGAATAAACTACTTCCTATAGGAGTAAATGAAGTTAAAATTGATCAAAGTGAGGACAGAGGATGGGGATGGCTGGGCCCATGATACAACCATTTATGGAAGGTTTACAATAGTTTAAAATTTTTAGCATAAGATTTTATGTTATGTTAGCATGTTAGTTCTACCTATGCAAATTTATTATACTGGATAGGTGATAAAATTATCCTCAAACCCCGTCTCCTTTTTCTGAACTGTTTAGATGATGGAAAATGTGGTCTTGTGGGTTTTAACTTGATTTTTAATTTTAAATATTCTTATAATTATATCAAGATACATATTGAAAATAAAAAATCTATACTATTTTCATACGTTTCCTTCTAGGTTTTAAAGTTATATTAAAACGTCTGTGCACATGTACATAGCTATTGTAATTTTTCTTGTTTTTCTCATTTAACATATTGTAAAAATGCTTTTACCATGTATGTCCTCATATTATTAATTAGTGTTTTATTCTCAGAATCATGTGCTATTAATCTATAGCAGTCTGATTTATATAAACACCTTCCTAATATTGAACACTTTAGATATTTCTAAATTTTTACTATTATAAATGACACATCATGTTCCATTATAAAACTTACACCTCATCTCACTTTTAGAATAATTTTTAGGATTGGGGTTACTAGGATAGGGAGTACAAGCATGTTTATTATTCTGGAAATATCTGCTAAAACATTTCCCAAAGGATAGAATTCATGAAGCAGTTTCATTGCAATTTTAGAATTGATATAACTTAAAAAATGTGATTTTAAAAGTACATATTTTATTTTTATGATAGATTCAATTTTCCAGCTCACCTTGTGTGTGTAGACACTGCTTAAAAATAATGCTGGCATCAATATTTCACATCTTCCTTTTGATTTGTACCTTGCAAAGCACATTCGTAATAATTGTCTTATTCGACTCTCGTGGGACAGGCAGCTTGAATAAGTGTTACTGTATCTATTTTATGAGAGAGGATGCTGAGGCTTAGTGGTTTCTTCAATGACACATGACTATTAGGCGGTGAAGGTGTGATTGTTAACTTTTTGATAGCAGAAACTGAATAGTTATTATATTATTTTTATTTGTTTTTACTTTGGAGTAATTTAAGATTAACAGGACATTTGCCAAGATAGTGTAGAGAGTTCTGTACACTCCTCACTTATTTTCCCCGAATATTGTCATTTGGCATTACCATGGGCACAGTTGTCAAAACGATGAAATGAGCACTGATATATTATTCTTAATGAAACATCAGATTTTATTCATATTTCACTAATATCTTCACTACTGTTTCTTTTTTGTTCTAGGATTCAATCAAGGACAACACGTTACATTTAGGGCAATTATTTTTTAAATGACTTAAAATCATAAACCTTGTGTGTACAAACCACGAGGACATTGTACTCTCCATTGGCAAAGTTTTAACACTAATTTTGGAAATTCCTTTTATCTGAAAAAGACGAGATTGATTTGTTTATATCTAATCAACAGTTTAATTCTAAAGTGGTATTACTCTTAGAATTCCCAGATAATGAAAGTGGAAAGCCTAAGAATTAACTGTTATATTAATATAGAGGCTTGGTCTTCCTCTCCACCACCAGCCAATTTTTTTTTTTTTTTCCCCGTACAGTGAAGCTACCTGAAAAAGACGTGGACGCATGTGGGTCTGAGGGCCACAATAATTTATTCAGGGACTATTAAGGACATTTAAAAATATTGTTTAAATGTGTGGCACATTTAAGCAATAACATGTCTGCAGTATGAGCAACAAAATATCATATGTAAATAAATAAAAAGATGAGTAACAACACTTGTCAGCCTTGGTCATGGTAAAGCAGGAATTAGGAGTAAATATGCTGTCATTTCTGCTCTGTGTCAATGGCTCTGGGGGCTTCTCACCATTCACTGTGATTTTCTCCTTTGCTTCTAACCACATAAATGTTTTTATGTTATAGCCTTATCTGATTCTCACAAGAACCCTATCAATAGACATTCTTATTAAACTCATTTACAAAAGTTAAACTTGAGCTTTGAGAATTTTAAGTAACTTGTTCCATGACATAATACAACTAAGAAGAAGAGTCTGGATTTGAATCTAGGTCTGTGTGAATCTGGAGCTGATGTTCCTGCTCACTTCATTTTGTTGTCTCTCTTGCTTTGGCCACAGGAAAAGCTGATCACTGCTGGATCATAAATTGATGGTGTTTACTTTTTCATAAATGGTTGTTGACTAACTCAGTGACCTTATAGAGTTAGTTTTTACTCTTATTTTCTTGATGCCAGCTTGTAGCTCAATATGGAGTTTACAGTGCAGTTTATAGATCATTTAAGAATGCATCCAACCCTGGAAAAATAATGGAAATGGTTTTTTTATAGTGAAAAAAGCCAGATATTAACATACACAACGATATATTTTTTAGGTTTATTAGTATTGTTTTTGTTAACTAAGTGGTATTCATAAAAATCAGCATATTTTTAATTATCAGAATGAGCCCCATTATTCTTTTATTCACCTATTTAATAAATATAGTATATGTTTATGTATGCAGACATATGCTATTTGACTGATAAATTTCTATGTACAGTTGAAGACAGAATCATTCTTTGAAGCTGTCTACCTATGTAAAATGAAGTCAAATGTTGGAATAATTATCTGGATGACTTATGGAAAAGCTTTCTGTGAGTAAGGTGGCTGGCTTTTTAAGTGAGAGAGTAGTAACTACAAATGATAAGGGCATTTTATCATAAGCAACATTTTCACGTTTTCC
The DNA here is from genome assembly GCF_057802395.1 of Ceratotherium simum simum. Lineage (NCBI taxonomy): Eukaryota > Metazoa > Chordata > Mammalia > Perissodactyla > Rhinocerotidae > Ceratotherium > Ceratotherium simum. Next base: position 18,643,467 of record NC_141933.1, read on the forward strand.
ACTTTGACCCTTATCTTAATCCTGTGAGATGAGCAGGTAGGCTATATACAAACATCCCTACTTTACAGCAAAGTCATAAATTTGAAACATATATACTTTGGAGAATTGTACTTGATCAGATTGAGCCACATTATATAAATGATTAGCAAGTAATTAATAAAACCTCAAGACTGGCTATATTTGACATGTTTCTATTCCTTACCTGTGTGGTTGTTGACAATTTGTAAGTAATTGGACCGTTACCTTCTGATTCAACATCATTTCATCATTTGCTCTGTATCCTTTATCAACGGCCTCTTTCAAACATCAACAAAGGAATCAGAAGGCTTTAACCTCTACAGGTGGATGCAGACAGTAGAAAAGCCGTCTCTACTCTGAAGTTCTTGCTAGAAAAGAAAAATTTTTACTTCTTTCCCTGTTGATCCAGTGGGAAGGACTTGGGTGTGGAAACCAGAGTTTCTGTGTTATTCCAGATCCAGCACCTGTTCTTTGTTATTATCTCTTTCAACATGATAATAGGAATAATAAGACCTATCATGGACTGTTTCCTACACAGTAGACCTTGAACAATTGCTTTCCTTGCATTATTTAACTTAGTCATCATGACAACACTCTGAAGTAGATATTATTTTTATAAACTCATGTTCTTATTCTGAAATGATGAATGAAGAAAACCAAACACAGAATATACATATTATGTGTTAATTATAGAGCAGGGCACTTTTCCATAGATCCTTCTATTTCATAAAGAATGAATTAATTCATCTTAAAGACCCAATTCAATTCAGACTTTCAAAGAAATATTTGGGGGAGTAGCCATGATTTTCAGGTGGCTCTTAAACTGGATGTTATTTCTTCTTCTATTTGTAGATAAGAGAAAATGCAAATGGCAGGCGTGACTAATAAACTGCAGTCCTCCTTTCCTCAGAACTTGGATGTGGCTTCAGAATCTTCTCAACAGTTCAGTCCAGGAAACCACTACTAATTGATCAGAACTAGCAGTTGAGAAAAAAAAAAATTCTCATCCCTACCACATGCGGATACCTCCTTTCCTCCATATTGAAACTGTCTACTATAAAGTATTAATAATTTATCCCCACCTCAATTGAGCCTGACATCCCACTACCACCTTCAACACATTTCTAATTTTGTTTTCTCAGTGATGACAGAAATATACAAGGTGGTTTTTCATATGGATGCACTAACTTGTTGATGACTATGATAATGCCATAAACTGGTCTGAGATGAATTCTTCTCTCCCGTAATTGTAGATTCCACATGCTCACTGTGGTAGATTTTCCTTGAAAATGATGCAAAACCAAAGCTCTGTAACTGAGTTCATCCTCCTGGGGCTTTCCCAGAATCCAAATGTTCAGAAAGTAGTATTCGTTGTCTTTTTGTTGGGCTACATTGCAACTGTTGGGGGCAATGTGCTAATTGTGGTGACCATCAGCAGCAGCCAAACACACCTGGGGTCCCCCACGTACTTCTTCTTGGCTTTTTGTCCATTCTGGATGCATGCTATTCCTCTGTTATTGCCCCAAAGATGATCGTGGACTCTCTCTATGAGAGGAAAACCATCTCCTTTGAAGGCTGCATGACCCAGCTCTTTGCTGAACATTTCTTTGCTGGAGTGGAGGTGATTGTCCTCACTGTCATGGCTTATGACCGTTATGTGGCCATCTGCAAACCATTACACTACTCTTCCATCATGACCTGGAGGCTCTGTGGCATTCTGATGGGGGTAGCCTGGACAGGGGGCTTCCTGCATTCCACGATACAAATTCTCTTTACCTTCCACCTGCCCTTCTGTGGCCCCAATGTCATCGATCATTTCTTTTGTGACTTGTACCCATTACTGGAGCTTGCCTGCACTGACACTCATGTCTTTGGCTTTTTGGTGGTTGCCAACAGTGGGTTTATCTGCATCATAATCTTCTCCTTGTTGCTTGTTTCCTATAGTGTCATCCTGTTCTCTCTGAGAACCCGTAGTGCTGAAGGGCAGAGGAAAGCCCTCTCCACCTGTGGATCTCACATTGCTGTTGTGGTTTTGTTCTTTGTCCCATGCATATATGTGTATGCACGACCTCCATCTGCTTTCTCCTTTGACAAAATTGTGGCAATATTTTACACCATCCTAACTCCCCTGCTCAATCCTTTGATTTACACTTTCAATAATAAGGAAGTGAAAAATGCCATGAAGGAAGTGTGGAACAGAATCGTGGTGACTTCTAATGAAAAATAAAACATTTAACTTTTTGAAAAAGTTTTAAAGTTAGGAGAAAAGTCAAATTTTCTTATATAAAAACTTTGTGTGGATGGGTATTTTTGACGAGAGGTAATGAAAGGCAATAAAGAAAGCATTAACATGGGAGTCAAGAAATGATGCTTTCACCCATAGATCACTTATCATCTCTGATTTGACTACTCAACATCCTCATATGTAAATTAACAAGAGTTGGATTTTATGCTTACTTATAATCCAATAATCAAAAAAAGAATGAAAAGAGAAATAACCTTTTAGGCTGATTGCCATTCACTCCATGCTTTGAAAAACATTTGTGAAGGGAAGGCAAAAATATCTTTAGATTAGGAACAGAAACTTAAACTATTTCAAGTGAAAAGAAGTTTATACTTAGGACACTGATCTCAGTGACTGATGAAAAAAACAATCAGGACTCAAGAAGGGCAGAGACCAGAGGATTCTGATTCTAAACTGTACTTGTATCACATGACTCCATCATTTAACATGATCCATGGCCGTCTGCTACAGAATTTGAGTCACTTGGTGAATTTCTTGGAAGATAAAACCTGATTGGCCCAGTTTTGTGTATGGTCGAGTTCCTTTTGGAACTCATACCAATACCATACTCATACCCCCTACCAATCAGCTATGGGAGAAGAAGTGTGAGCAGATTCCATAAGGGAATCAGCAATGAGTATCTCTTATGTGAGTATAATCAAAGGGAACTATTGAGAGGACCTGTTACAGGCAAAACCAGTAGTAAAGCTGCAGATGTAGTAAGCTGATTTTCCTCCCCTACAGGGCCAATAGAAGCCAGAGACATCTGAGAGTAAAAAATAAGTTTCAAGAGAGGATTATATTTTAATTTACTTGATAATTTGAATTTTCTTGCCTTTACCTACTACCCAAGTCAAAATAATTCTATTTGAATAATAATTGATGAAGAGATCATTCAAATTTAGACACATCTTGCATGTCATTTTCATAATTAAGGTTTGCTTTTCTTACGTTGCCAAGTGCCTTCTGAAATAAATGATTTACAGTAAAATATTTCAACTTATGATAAAATATTTCAGTTTCCCCAAGAACATCAACACTAATAAAATACTTACTCATTGAGTATTCTGGACAAAAATTCTAAATAATCATTTTTTTCTTTACTTAATCTTCCATTTCAGGCCCAAAGAAGAAGAGTATATGATATTAATTTTCCGCCAGAGTTTCTGAATTATTCACTGGAAACCTTAGCTTAGTAAGATACAACTTTAAATGAGCAGAGTTTAAATTAGGGCACTAATTCATCCTAAGACTACATGTGAGACAGATGTAGATCAAACTTAAAATAGTACAAACCTCAGTTGTCATCTATTCCCATTTCCACAGTTTCCATGACTGAATGACCACAGTCAGCTGCATTCTGTGAAAGCCTAGCATTGATTTGACAGAAGCTGGAGTCCAGTTAGGTAATTCAGTCCTTCCATCTACAATGGATTTTAGTGAGCACTCAGGGTCAGTTCACTCGGAGCTGGAAGGAACTCCAAGAGATCATTGACTCAGCTTCTAGCCTTCGGCCAGTTTAACGGTCTCCTTTGAAACTATCCTCTGCAAAATGTTTCCACCACAACTAAGAAGCTGAATCATTCCCTCAAAGGTAGTGAGTTAATTTTGGGCTTTTTCACTGGAAGTTTAATGCAGGGACCAATTCATTGGCTGTTCTTGTTTTCCAGGCCAAGAAATCTTATGACATCACTGTTTATCTTATTAAAATAAAAGATTTAGACTTATACTTAAGAGATTTGGATTCTAGGCTCATTTCTGTTACTAATAAGCTGTATGACCGTAGGTGATTCATTTCACTTCTTTGGTCTTCAATTCCTCATATTTAAGGAGGGTTAACAAAAGTACAAATATTTCCTCTACACTTTCCCTGAGCCAGGGATTCTTTCCTTTCATATGTTACATATTTTAGTATTTCTAGAAACTTTCTAAAGGTAGGTCTTTACATTCCTGTTTAATTGATGGGGAACTTGAAGCTCAAGGACTTTAAATAACATACCAACACTACCTTCGGGCTTCTTCTAGTCCATTTTTTAAAAAAAGGCAAGATGTTGGTGTGTGATTTTCTCTGAGCCATTTGGGATTGCTGGTTGGCACTACACACTTCAGCAAAAGTGCAAAGTTTGTTACAATCTATTCATGGCATTCTCCTCCCTCAATTCTGTCTCCCACCTTTCTCCCTCCATTCCTACCCTGGACCTCTCACTTCATCCTCATGTAAGGCACCTAGCGTGCTGTGTCATACCTTGCAGACAATTCTAAGGCCAGAGGGCTGGGTACTAGTGTGGTTTTCCAGATAACAAAGTAATTTTGTAATGTACTCTATCCATTTTTAGTAGGTTGCAACCATTTCGAAGCAAAGGTCTAACTCTCTTCCCTGTAAGTGGAAAGGCATATATCTTTAAAAATAAAAAGAAATCACATAAAACGAGTATTTAAGAATTCTTTTCTTTTCTTTCTTTCCTGTCTTCCTCTCTACACTGATTTATAGACATAGAAAGGATTAGAAATGGGAGAACTTAACATTAATAATGTTAAAATAAATAAATGATATTACTTGTTGTCTTTTATAAAGAGAAAATCGGGATTTAAAGAAGTTGAGAAACTTGCTTAAAATCACATAGCAGATAAATGGTGAGGCCAGGATTCAGGTTTACCTTAGATATATCATTTGTCTGAGCCTATAATTGGCTTCAAAGACTTTCATGCCTTTAGAAGAGATGGGCTTAAGCAAATCCTGTGGAAAATGGAACAAAGTTTCCTCATCTCAAGTCATAGTGAGTTGAAATTTAACTAATTGATCCCAAAGTTTGCTTTTGCCCTTAGACTGTCTGAGCTAGATAGCTCATTGGACATCCTTTGGGACTGGGTTGGGAGTAGTGGTTTCCTTGGAGCTCCTGAGGCTAAAAGCCTGCCTTAGGCATTTGCAAACTTTTGTGGGAATTACCATAAATATCCAATGCAGTAAAAAGAAAACTTAACTCACATTTTTCCAAAAGAAAAACTGTGGGAAGAGAACTGGCTTCAGAGGCATTTCTTTCTCAGAGTACAGGAATAGTTTCCTCCCCAAACTTTCCAAGACCCAAAGTAAGAAACTTCCCTTATCTTTCCAGACACTCTCCCCCACACCAATATAGACTTTGTTTTGTGTAACTTAGTGCTTCTGGGGAGGAACCATGTGAAGTATGGCCACATGCAGAGTCTCCTTTCTCCCTTAACTCTCTATACCACATAACCTCTTATGAGAGAAAGCACTGATAAATCTCCATGAAGTATAGGATGCATGTTTTATTCAGGCTTCATATGATTCACCTCCTAAATAAAGTAAAGTTGAAGCTATGAAAAATATACTTTATTGGAAGTCATCCATTTGCTCATAAGAAAAGAGGTAAGGTTTTCAGTCTGTCTGAAATATTTTCTTTATGTTGCTTCCTCGAGACTGATCTGATGGAATCTATGCTCTGTGTGTCTTCTGACAAATGATGGAGCTGCTGGAGAGTATTTCCACCAGTGAAAGTTTATGGTGGTCCATGGTTCCTGAGCTTCCCTGGCTTCAGCACAAAGCTATACGACTTCTTAAAATCGTCTCTGTTCGCAAAGTGTGCATTGAACTGCACCATGGCATTGAAGCCAGCTTGGCAGAAATTTTTTTCTTGGGGGCCTCCTGATTTGAAGTGTTTTAGGTGAGTGGTGACGGTTGTGGGACAGAGTGTAAGATATGGCTGCACTTTCTACACACTTGGGTATTCAAGGTCCTTGGCAACCTTTGCTCATGATCCACAACTGCATGTCCTCTCTGATTTGGGGGCAAGTGATAGTGCAGTGGTCAGGGAGAAAGAAGCTGAATTCTCTCTGACAGCTTCAGTCAAACTACCCTTTCTAATATATACAATGTTTTTAGAATTAACTCTTCTCTCTTCTCTATATCTTTCTGCATCTTATCCCCCGACTCTTCTTTCTCTGGTGTCTGCTCACAGCCTACTCTGACTTCCTTCAGTCCCTGCCCTTCCCTCCTCTTCACTATTCTTCACTTAGGTGTCTAGTTTTCTGCTTTGATTTTTGTCTCACCATGCAGTTTACAGAACTTGATTTTGGAGTCAGGACAGTAAATTAAGGTATCAATTGGCATCCTTCTCTGATGGCTCAGGATTTGTCTCTTCTAGGATGCAATTTATGCGATGATCGGGATTTGTGTTTTATATGACACGGAGGGTGAGTGCTGGAGAGAGACGCTATCCAGTAGCATCCCACTCTAGTTCTAGCCTGACTACACTCGGTAAAACTTTCTGTATCGGAGGTCCAACTTTGTACACAGAAAAGAACAAGGCAAATGGCCACACTCACCTTGCAAGAAAATGTCCAGGTCAAATGAAATAAGAAAAGTGAAAATCTGTTTAAGTGACAAGATTATAGGACAAGAATAATATATAATCTAGGTTTGCCTCAATCAGTTGAATACATGTATTTAATAAAGCATATTGTAGTATAGGAGATAGAGGCAGATGTCTATTTATCTGGAAAATGACGGAAGACTTTTGGTACCAAATATAATTTGACCTGGTTAAAATTTCTACAGGTAAAAATAAAAATTAAGGATTAAGGAAGGGAAAACAGCCTGCTCCACTATTGTGATGTTCCCCAAACTAGAGAAGTAGGATGATCCAGGAGTGTTAGGAAATAACAGCTGAATCGAATGACAACATTTGAGGTGGGGTGATCTGACCTAACGCATACATCTTGTCAAGTGCTGCTTTCCTGTCTCTATGTCCCCAGATCTTCTCTTTGCTTATTTAAAAGAAAACAAAATAGAATTATATGGCCTGGTTTTCATGGTTGTCCGGTATCTGCCTACAAATGTATCTTTTACAGCTTTTTGATTTAATGAGTCTACTTTTTATGGAGATCATCTCTGTGTTTACCTGAAGCAATGCATGCTTCTCCACTTCTCAGGATTTTTTGCTCACTCTTCTCATCCAACTTCTCCTCTCTTCACAGCAAAAGTCGCCCTCTCTTTTGTCTTTATCCCCTATATGAACCTAATGTGTGGAAACTAAGTAATCATTAATTCATTTTTCTCTTTTGTAGTTGTCAGAGATAATTGGAACTGCCAATCAAAGCTTGTTTTTACATCATCTCTAGTTTATAACACTGAACTAATATTATTTTAGCTGGACTGCGAAGAAAAAGTTTTATTTAGATGTGTGTATTTTTTGGAGGTAAATGGACAATTTGAGTTACTAATATTGAAATGTTTATTCTACTTAGGGAGACCCAGCATAAGCTTATTGGACACTTGAGTTTCATAGAACCTTGTTGGAAACTACAGTCTAACACATTTAAAGCCATAACTCCACTTCTTTCTCATTTTTGAATCTTTACTGACCAATCAGTTAATTCTCTAGCGGTCTTTTTACTTTTGGAATCAAAATTCATTTGGTATTATCACACAGAGTTGTAAGTAATTCTTATGTAATTAATAATCATATCTAGAGGTATGTTATCCCTCTAACTTGAATGTAAAGAGATTGAGGACAACTTTCCATGCCACACCATAGTGACTGCAGATATGAGGAGGTTCTGAGTAAATATATGATGATTTGATGGTGTTATTGATTCATTGAAGGATTGGTGATTAATCAGAAAGAGGAAGAATATCCCCAAACACATTCTAAAATACATTCTAGATCATTTGTCATTAATATTAAAAGACATATAAACATTATAAAACAGAATAAAGATGATAACTCCCAAATTGAAGTAATAAACTAAAATGGAAAGGAGATAAAAATTGATAGATTTTACTGCAAAAAATAAAAAAAAAACTTGAAGAGCTCAACACTTAATGTCAAAAAATTAACTCATAAAAGATATACATAATTTAAAACAAATGATATATAATAAGTAAAAATACGCAAACCATTATATTATATCATTGATTAAATGATATATATCATACATATGAAATATATATCTATATATCACACATATATTCTACATATGAAATATATAGAATAATTTTAATTCTATTACCCAAGCTAATAAGATAATGTCCCAAGTTAGATTTTTATTAGAAATTTGTGCCGTATTGCTATAATTTAGGAACAATGTAAACAATTCAATTTGTACATTGAAAGGCATATTTAACCAGACATATATACATGTATAACCCTGAAAATGTGTAAGGAACTAACAGTTATTTCTGGAGTGTGGGACAGGTAAATTAGATATTTTGGAAGGTGCTTTTTTTCACCTTGTAATCTACTTTTCACTTTGGTTATTTTTTATGAAAATATATTCATTTTATAATTAAAATTTTCTAATAAATATTGAAACAACCCAATTGAAAGGCTATCAATAATTATGAAAATATTCATATTTTATGGAAGCAATTTCCTGGAAATTTATTTTGATGAAATTATCAAAAAAAAGTAACAGGCTATAAATGAGAAGAGGTTTATTGAAAAGTTTTTTATTAGGGTAAAAATTTGAAAGCAAGTTAAATAAAGATAAATTGTAAAATTTATATTATGAGATTGTGATACGTTAATTTACAGTTGCTAAAATGTATAATTGTGTTATGAATACTCTTTAACTACATGGTAAAAGGCTTTTAAATATCAAAAATAAAAAGAAGACAGTATAATAATATTACAGGATGATTGAAATTATATAGATATGTATGTATATAAATAAAGACTGGAGTAGAACAGCGGGAAATATTTGTATGTTGTATGTTGAAAGTCTAAAATAAATTTTTAAAATTATATTTTAAAAGAGATAAAAATTGGAAGAATACAAACCTCTGGAAATTAGTGGTAGGAGAATCATATATGAGTAAAGATTATTCAGGTTATAGAAATATAAAAAACAACACATAAGTTTGGATCCATAGGATGTGAAACTTGATACCATGCATCTGAGTTACAGATTATTTCACATATATAGTAATTTTCTCAATAATGCCAACTTCACTGATTTACTCAAATATCTCATGTGCCATGACTGACAATGAAGGTAAAATTATGCCACCATGAGCCTAAAGTTGGAGAAATAATTTCTTCTTAAAGCACAGTCAAACCAAGATACTAAAGGGGTCAGGAAAAATGGATGAATATTGGCATCCAAATCAAGAAATGTGTTTTCCTAATAGAGAATCTCCAAATGTATTATTTTACAATTATATAGAGATATTGTTTTTCAGCAGTTGAGGTATATATAAATTACATGCGTATATACATCATATACATAAAACACTTATATAATACTTATACATAATATACATATACTTCATAAATGTCTATTAGTAAGTCTGATTTTCATATGAAGAAAAAGTTTCAAGACATTAAAGTGATTTGATCAAGATCATACAGCAAAGCCATTAGTTCTCAGACCTCCGCAGAGGGCACAATCACTTGAGGGCTTTATATTTTCCCCCAAAAATCTTGGCCCACACAAGACCTTGAATCAAGACCCATGGTTAAAGCACAGACGTGGGCATTAAAAAAAGTTTCCCAAGTTACTATAATGCATGAAAAACTTTGAGGACCACTGAGTTGATGGAATTAGAACTATAAAGTTGGAATTCAGAATCCACGTCCACTGCTATTGCCAAGTGACCATTTTTCCAATTTTCTTTGCAGATGAACCATTTCTCACCTGTGTCCTTTCTACATTCACTGCAACTGTGGAGCTGAATAGCAGTGTGAATGAGTTTATTCTGCTTGGGTTAACACAGGATGTTCTAAAGGAGAAAATATGTTTGTGTCTTCTTATTTCTATACCTTGCAACCCTGTTGGCAAATTTACTTATTGTGATGATCATAGGATAGAGCCGGATGCTTAGGAGCCCCATGTATTTCTTCCTTTTCTACTTATCCTTTGCTGATGCCTGCCTCTCAACAACCACTGTTCCTAGGTTGCTTATAGATTCTGTATCTGAGAAGAAAATCATCTCCTACAAGGAGTGCATGACCCAGATCTTTGCAGGTCACTTCTTTGGGTGCGTGGAGATCTTGGTGCTCATCCTCATGTCTTTTGATTGCTATGTGGCCATTTGTAAGCCCCTGCGATACACAACTATTATGAGCCAGCGTGTCTGTGGTGCATTGGTGAAACTGGCCTGGGTGGGGTCTTATACCCATTCCTCAGCACAGAGTCTCTTGGCTTTGAAATTACCCTTCTGTGGCCCCAATGTTATCGATCAGTATTTCTGTGATATGCAACCTTTGTTGAAACTTGCCTGCATGGATACTTATGTCATCAATCTACTCATAGTGTTTAACAGTGGGGCTATATGCATGGTGAGTTTCATAATCCTGCTTATCTCCTATATTTATATAGGAGTAACCACAGTGCAGAAGGAAGAAGGAAAGCTCTTTCCACTTGCACCTCCCACATTATTGTTATCAACTTATTCTTTGTTCCATGTATAGTCACGTACACTCGCCCTCTAACCACATTCCAGTGGACAAGATGGTGGCTGTGTGTTACACTATCGGGACACCCTTGCTCAACCCTCTGATTTATACTCTGAGGAATGCAGAAGTTAAAAATGCCATGAGAAAATTATGGTGCAACAAACTCCAACTGGAGGTGGCAAAGAGCAGAAGACTCCAATTGCTAATTCTGTAACAGTTTAAATAAAATTGGATTGATAGAAAAGAGAAATTATTTTCATCCCAAAGTGGGCAAACTAGTCCTCTCTTAGTAAGATGTTTGAAGAAACAGGCAGAATGATGGCAGAGCACAGACACATTTTATTTTCAGCCAATATCACAAAAAGTGTCATAACATCAAGAACAGTAATATTTGTGGGAGGATAAGCCTACTCCTCTCTTCTCTCTGCATTGCAGCTTATGAGCCAGATCCTGTTGTAACTATAGCTTTATCTCCCTCTTTGTACATTGTCTGGTTGGTGTTAGCCCTTTCCATGTTTCTGATCCAAATTGAAAAATTGGTCCCTGATTTTGACTCATTCATTTCATTGGCAAATCAGTTCTGCATTCTACTAAATCCAGATCATATCTTTTCTGGCTCAACAATGAATAGCCCAGAGTCACTACAAGAAACATATGATCCCAAGGGAGTATATTTATATATAAATATAAATATATATATATATATATATCAATTAATTAAGCCTCTATTTGATGCTTGTCTCTCTTTTGTAACTCCCTTAAAAATTGGCCTTTCCTTTGCCTCTTAAACATGTACAAGGAGATAACTCATGACCTTCTATTCAAATAGGGACAATTCTAGTTATAACAAACACATTCATTGCATTGACTCATAATTTCTCTCTATGTAATTTAACATATTTTTTCTTTGTTCATGTTAATTATTTTTTTTCATACTATTGGTTTTATATACATATTTTTTTGTAATTTAAGTCTGTGGGTACTTCCCTAATCTGTGGTGGATGAATTGGTGACAATTTTATAAAATTGTGAGAGTTATATTATAAAAATCAATACCTCATGGATGAGATCATGTATATGAAAAAGGCAACAACTGACATAAAAAACAGAACTAATGTGATAATAATCTGCCCAAAAAGAGAAGATGTCTACAGAATTGAGATTCCCAGCTTGGAAATACTGAACAAATATATTAAGTAAACAAAATTTCCCATTAGGTATCAGGTATAGTCCTAGTGCAGGGAAGTGTTTCACTGACTAGTGTAAAAGACTGGCCAGTTGCCTGGCAGGTACATTTCTGGGTTAGGAAGAATGTTTCAGACTACGTCTTCTTGAATTCCACCTTCATCAAGCAAACTTTGTATGGTAATTGGGCTTCTTGTAGAGATTTTCCTCCCTGGAGAGAAAGATACTGACCGGTGACTGAGGTAAGCACTTCTGTGTTTTGATTTACATTTCTCATGGACCTCATTAAATTTACATTCTGGTTCATGTACTGTTAACTAATGAGTGTGGACAAGAGGAGCCAGTCCATGAGGGAGTGGGCAATGAGTCTATCTCTGAGAAGAAATGTAATCAAGACCATTTTTCTACGGATCTGAGACCCTAAAGTGTGTCAGATGAACCCATAAATGCCACTTTGAGAGGTTTTGTATGAGCATGACTCTTTGGGGATAATGCCACTGATGGACCTTCAAACTCTGATGATAAAAGTTTGGAAGATTTATTTAAAGCTCATATTCTTAACTAGAAAATATCTCAAAGTACAAGTCCTATAGATCATGAGGTGGGAATTTTCTGGTTTGTAACATAAGGCATCAATAAGATACTTGCCTTGCCAGCTTTGCCTCAAACTTAGTATTGATATTAATTGCTATCGTATAACATTGTATAAGCAGAGAGAAGAAAAGAAAAAAGGAGAAAGAGGAAGTAGTAATGGGAATGAGATTATGGAGTGGAGAATTCCTTGAATTTTAGGACTCTCCTCTGGGCAAAAGTGATTCATGATCAGGGCTCCTTTTTCCATCAACTGTGATTCACTGAGATATCTCTGAAAATGCATCTGTTTGGGACACAAAAGCTCAGAGAAGAAGTTTCATTTCGTATGTTATATTTAAACTCTAAAATAAAATGAAGAGTTCTTGTGGCATTACATATCATCTCTATGACTCTCACATTTATATCTCCACCTCAGACCTCTCACTTGAATGCCAGACTTGTACACTCAACAACGTGCTTGACATCTTCCTTTATATATCTATATATATCTATATTTGTATTTAATGACTACTTGTTCTTGTCCTAAACATACTCTACCTGTAACCTTCCCCAGGATACTCCATCCTTCCGGTTTCCCAAGCCAAAAACATGGAGTCAAAGTTGATGATATCACAGGTCACAGCTAACCTATTAGAAAAAAAAATGTGCTTGCCTTCAAAATATATGCAGAATGTGATATACTTTCCCATTAATTCTCCTACCGTCGTGCACTGAGCTGCCACCATCTCTCACTTAGATCACAGCCATAAACTCTAAGAATTCTCTGTACTGTATTCTTGTTCTGCTAAGTCTGTTTTCAGTGAAAATACTCTGTATGATATTATAATAATGGATATATGTCATTACACATTTATCCAAACTCATAGAATGTACATCACCAAGAGAGAACCCTAAGGTAAACTATGGACTTTGGGTGATTATGATGTGTCAATGTAGGTTCATCAAGTACAACAAATGCACCACTCTGGTGTGGGACGTTGATAATAGGAGTGTGTGCATGTGTGAGGGCACGGACTATATGGGAAATCGCTGTACCTTTCTCTTAATTTTTCTGTGAACCTGAAACTGCTCTAAAAAATAAAGTCTTAAAAACAACAATAATAAAATACGACCCTGTTAAAGTTGAGGAGAGAGATTTAATTTTGCTATTTCCCACAGAGACTAATTGAGAGTGAGCACTGAGGATCTTCTCTAAGAAAGGAAGTAACAAGTCCTAAGCCTCAGATGAATGATATTCTGCATGCCCGCAGGCCCAATCTTCATTTTGTTGGGGCCATATGGAATCCAGTTGTATGCTTTCCACTGAGTTTATAAGTGTAGGGTAGGGAAAGACAGACGTCTGTAGTGGAGCTCTGACATCTTGAAGGAGGTAGGCACTTCATCACAGATGACCTCAAAGTCCAGTTAGACTAAAGTTAGTAAAAAAAATAAAATGACTAAATTTTGCTAAAAAATTCTGAATGATTTTTTTCTTAGGTGCTGAATAAATCTTAATAAAAGCTGCTCTCATGTTTTTATGCCTCTAAATTTTATATTTCGCCAACAAAAATATATTCAAATGTCCTAACCTGGCTTTCATGGGCTTCAACTAGGAGGACAACTTACTTTTCCAAGCCTTTCTACTGTGATTTTTGAGTCTGGCTAAACTAGAGGTTTCATATTGACCTTCTTTCTTTTGCCTGATAGAGTTTGCCCTATCATCTCAAATGTCCTCACTCCTCTGATTTTAATATATCTGTGTCCTACGCTTTTTCATAGTCAAGGTCCTATTGTATTTCTACTTTCCTCTCATCATGGGCCGCATATATTGAAGCTGTTATGCACTTTTTATTTATTTTTAATATTTATTAAAGATATTTGGAATTGTCATTCTTAGCTTCTGATTATCAAAAAATCTGATAAGATTTCAGCCACTCAGCAAAGGAACTTAATGTTTTAAAACAGTTGTGCCAGTATATTACAGGTATATGAATAATTTGAGTTAATATTTTTGAAGGAATGTACTTCTTGAAAAGCCAATACTAATAATCATAATGAAAGTAACCACCCCATATGCAGGAACCGAATACCTGCATCTTCTATATGCTTCTGTACATATGGAATTATATAACCTTCATAGCAACTCTAAAAGGTAGGTTATTTTATTATTTATATTTACAAGTGAAGAAAATGAAGCACAGAGATGTCAAGGGACTTGTAAATATCATTTCATCCTGGGCAATTGGGTGGGGTGTGAATCCAGGCAGTGTGGCTTCAGACTTTATGCACTGATCTCTGTGCTAACCCATCTCAGCCCCGTTTTTGAATATTTGCATATTAGAGAAGCTGCATTTGAACCTGACTCTCCTCAGTTAATGTTATAGTTCATCCTTTAATAATTCTGAATTTTTCACTACCAATTTATCTACCTTTAGGAATTTGTACTCTTCTCTCTGGAGATGGTGTCTACTCTTCCAATAGCAATCACACAGTGACTAACACCGTTAATGATCTTATCTACATTTATCTTAAAACTCATATTAAATTGTTAAGAACAGGGGAGTATTGTCCCCATTACTCACAATAACTCCAGGTAATTTTGACTCATTATTTGAAATGAAAGATAATTATGGAATTACGGAAGATAAGTGAATAAATACTATAATTTTAAAATATTTTCAAAAAGTAGACTAAATTAAAATGGGGAAGTTCACAGCTTGGACTTTATAAAAAGGAAAAAAATGTAACAGAAAAAGAGAAAAAGCAAATCATACTAGTGGAAGTAGCAGAGGCTGAGATTTACGTTCTTCTTAACTTATTATGAGCCAGACGTTTTTCTCATTTTATCTGCATAGTAAGCATGATTATGTCTAGAGTGGCTTCATCAAGATCATGCAGCTAGTATATAGTGGAACTGTGATTTGAACTTATGCCATCTGACTCCAGCAACTGTATTCTTAACCAAGAAATGTAATTAGTTTAGGAGTTTAACATCCATCCTAGATAAAATATCAAGATTGCAAAATATAAGCTGACAAAAGATAAAAGATTCTCAGAAGGGCAAAATTTTTGTTAAAAATGTAGTAAAAATGTGGGGCCAGCCCATGGCCTAGTGGTTAAGTTTGGAACACTATGCTTCAGTGGCCCAGATTCAATACCCCGGCACAGACTTACACCACTCATTGGCGGCCATGCTGTGGCAGTGACCCACAAACAAAATAGAGGAGGATTGGCACAGATGTTAGCTCAGGATGAATCTTCTTCAGAAAAAAAAAAAAAAGAAAAAGTAGTAAAAATGTAAAATTTTGTTGGTAATAAAAATTTATATGCATATTATAAAAATACAGTTTTTTCCTATTAACCAAGTGAAGTAATAAAATAACATCACAAGATAACCTTTTTTTTTGTCTGCATGTTCATCAGCTTTCCTGCAATGTCATCAAACTTGAAATATTGGCCATAATTGTATATTAAAAAAGGATATAGAGATATACACATATGTAAGTATACTTACAGAATGTTTCTGGAGGGACATACAAGAAACTAAAAGCAGTTATTTCTGTGGAGTAGAATTATAGATTCAAATATTTGGAGGGAGATTTTAATTTTTCTTCTCACATTCTTCTGCTTACTTTGAGTATTTTATGATGATCATGAATTATTCTATGATAAAATATAGTTAATAAAAAAGTACACAATATTGAAAAACTTTTTAATACTGATTAATAACAATGAGAATATCTAGCATTTGGGGCAGCAATATTGTACTTTGGAAATTATTCTAAAGTAGTTTGTAGAATTATTATTTATGAGATTGAAAATTGAAAGCAATATAAATATTTCAATGGACAAGCTTAAACAAATACTTATAAAAATTTATACATTATTGTCACACCATTAAATTCATAATTAAACTGTGGAAAGTATGAGAACATAGGAAGAACTACTGTAACAATTCTAAGTCAAAATCAGAACATCAATTGATATTATATGATGATTTCAATCACATAAGCTATATATGCTATGAATAAGCACTTGAAAGAGAAAAACCATAAAATCATATATTGGAATTATGGAATTTTTTAAAACAATGTTTTTACAGAAGTATCCTGGGGAATTCAGGATAAAGATGGACATATAGGAGTAAAAACACTGCTTCCATTATAGGCATATTAGAAATTTTATATCAGATCAAATTCATAGGCAGAGAGGCTCAATATTCTAATGGGATAAGTTCAAGAATATAGTAAAGAGATAAAGAGTAGTTTCCCAAATTATGACAACCTCAAAGTATTATCCAGACACTTGTTATATCATGACCATCAGTGAAGCTAACACCTTGAACACAAGAGGCATAGGTAAAGGATTGTCAAAATAAAGCATATTTCATCCAAGAACCTGAAGGGGTCAGCGATAATGGGCACAAAAATGAGTGAACTAAGTGAGAATATTTTCTTCAAGAGGGATTCTCCAACAATATTACTGCTTAATTATATTGAAATAGTGTTGTTCATATTTCAAAGCACATAGATAAGACGCATAATACGTGAAATATATGTGTGTATGTGTGTGTATAAAATGTTGTTTTTTGTTCTTAGGAAAACTCAGAATAAGGTAGGGTGAGTATTTGTACTCCACTTTTCAAACGAAGGCTTAATTCCCAAGCAGTTAAATCACTTGCCCAAAAAAGTACATGTTCTGCAGTTCTCAATCTTGGTAGGAATCAAAAGTTTTAAAGAACTTTTAGTTTTTATTTTTACACAAGCTTTGGCGCAATGCAATGAGTTTCTGAATTAACAGATGTGGGAGAGGCTTGGACATCTGCAGATTTACAAAGATTCATAGGGGATTAAAGGCAGTTGGAGATAGCAGGATGGTGCAAAAACAAGGAATTCAGAGTTCAGCCCACTTATCTTCCTAAGATGTCACTTATTTTTCCTTTCTGTGGATTAAAACTGTGTCAACTGTGTCCTACATTTGGCCACTAGTATGGAGACGAATAACAATGTGATTGAATTCATTCTGTTTGGGTTGACACAGGATGCAGGAAAGCAGAAAGCAATATTTGGAGTTGTCTTGATTCTTTACCTCATGACACTGTTGGGGAACTTGCTCATTGTAGTGACTATCAAAACAAGCAGGACCTCTGAGAGCCCCACGTGCTTCTTCCCACTCTGCCTGTCCTTTGCTGATGGCTGCTTCTCTACAGCCACACCCCCAGATTGATTGGGGATGCCCTTCTCAGAAGAAGACCGTTTCCTACAATGAGTGCATGACTCAGGTCTTTGCAGCCCATTTCTTTGGCTGCATGGAAATCTTTGTGCTCATCCTCAAGGCCTTTGACTGCTATGTAGCCATTTGTAAGCCCTTGCGATACACAACTTTCATGAGCCAGCAAGTCTGTGTCGTGTTGGTGATTCTGGCCTGGGTGGGATCTTGTATCCACTCTTTAGCACAGATTTTCCTGGCTTTGAGATTGCCTTTCTGTGGCCCTAATGTGATTGACCACTATATCTGTGACTTGCAGCCCTTGTTGAAACTTGCCTGCATGGACACTCACATGATAAATTTGCTAACTGTTCACAAAAAAAAAAAAAAAATTTGCTAGCTGTTTCTAATAGTGGGACCATATGCATGGTGAGGTTCATAATTCTGCTTATGTCCTATGCTGTCATCTTGTACTCTCTGAGACACCACAGTGCAGAAGGAAGGCGAAAAGCCCTTTCCACATGCACCTCCCACTTTGCTGTAGTTGTCATACTTTTTGGTCCATGCATATTTATGTACACTCTCCCACCAACCACATTTCCAAAAGACAAGACGGTGGCTGTGTTTATACAATTGGGACACCCTTGCTCAACCCTCTGATCTATACACTGAGGAATGCAGAGGTGAAAAATGCCATGGAAAATTATGGTGTAGCAAAGTACGACTTCAACTGATAAATGATATACGGGGATTCTAACGTCTACTTCCTTAACAGCTTAGTTTTGTTTCAAGGACAGTAAAGATAAATATTCCTGTTGAGGCACAAATAATTAAGAAATATGTGGATGTAAACATATATATTCCATAAGTATATATTCCTTTATTATATATTCAGTATCCTTATTCTAAGATGATTACATTCAAATAAAATTACTTAAAGCCTGTAACCACTTTGAACAACCGATGATGACCCTTACTTGAATTCTATCAACATTTGACCGTATTTACACACTGCCTAATGACAAAATGACTGTGTAAGTGTATGTCACGAACCAATTATTCTTTTATATTTTATTCTTGTCCCTATGAATGTGACGATAAGAGCTAATCCATATGAGACTGGACACTTACAGAACTAAGGTTGCTGTCTTGACAACCTGAGAGTTAGAGAAGATGCTCTGAGAAAATGCTGCTCTGGAAATCTGTGCCTGAGCCTGCCTCACTGGGAATCTATATTGACGGACCCTCAAACTCCAATAAAAGCTGGAAATACCAGGGAAAACCCAGACTGTCACTGGAAAGCTTCTCAAAATACTGTGAATGGTGATGGAGGGAGGAGTCTCATGGTTGGGTGTGATAGGCAATATTACCAGACAGTTGCCTTTTCAGGGTCTTTCACATTGTTCTTCCCAAAGGAGAAGGAAGAGGCTATAAGAGAGTTTGGCAGCAGCCATATACAGAAGGTAGGTTAAAGGGAAGGAAGGAGAATAGATAACAATGCATGATGAAGACAGAGAAAAGGTGAAAGGAAAGAGGTAATTTTTTCCAGGTGGGAGAGAAGGAAGTTTATCTTCTTTATATGTTGAGAATCACTTTTGGGTATATGAATATTTGCGGGAGAAAGTGATGTTTCAGGATATTTCTGTACCATTGACCTAGTGTAGCTTATCTTCCTTGGCTGTCATGTTTACTTGGGTATTAGGAAAGAAGCATGTAGTTTTGTTATTGTTTCTGATCTCAGTCCCTTGGTCCCACCAATAGGAGGGTTGTATGCTAGGTTCTCAATAGCACTTTGAATCCCCCTTCCATTTTACACACACACACACACACACACACACACACACACGTTAAGTTTGGAGTGAGGGGCAGGCATATCTCTACAGTAATTTCCCCTAAGATGTTCTCACAAACCACTCTCCCACTTTCCACTCTGACCAGGTTTATATCCTTTATCTACTTGTGGGGAGATTATCTCTATCATTTTGTTTGGTTTAGAGATAGGCATAGGTGATTTGAACACACTTTGTAATTCCCCATCTATCGTGTTTAGTAAAAATTTCAGTTATGACACCTTGTTACATAAGAAGTGTTAATTCATAAAGAATTTGTATGAACACTGGACTTCAAGATAATTTATTTTCATTTAGAGAGGGATGGTACCTTACTCCAATTGGAGAAACATTTGTTGCAGTCACATAAAAGATACATTTTATGGAGGAATGTTTGTACAATTCAACCTTATCTGTAAACAGGGAAAACTACAAAGGGAATTGGGCAGAGACAGACTGTAGGAATGATTAATAAGGAAAGGAGAGGAGAAACCCCTCGAAGCACAGGAATGGGAGGAAGGAAAGGAAGTCTGGAAATCGATCTTTGGATCAGGGAAATAAAAGAAATTACAAAGTCACTTCATGGAAGATCTAAGGCTGCCCTTCTACAATCCTTTTGTGATTTCTATGGCAAGGGAGCCATTTTAAGTTCCCTCTTCTCTGCATTCAGGTGTGAGGCTTCTTGTACAGAAAAAGAACCTCTAAGTTCCTGAAGAGAATCATCATTAGGGTGTCAACAGACAATGAGGATAGTTAATGTTGAAATAATTTTGATACCAGTCACTTCAAATAGCTGGACAAATAAGGGGCCATGTAGGACCCTAGCAGATAAAACAAATCACAGAGTTCTGTGGGAAACTGCAGAGATCCCTCACTCTCCTTCCTCCATCCCATGAGTCAGAGGGAGAGGATCAGACCAAAAGCTAGAATGATAGTGCTTGAATTAGTTATACAGGGTTAGGAAATAATAACAGTGTCTTGTGTCCTAAGTGTACCCTGGGACTCTGGGCTGGCCTGTGGTATAAACATACATACTTAATAACTCCATAAGGAAAGAAAGGATTATTTTACCCAGCAATTCCAGCTAAAGTACATACTGAGATTGCATTTTATAAGGGTCAACTACTCCTCCCTGAAATCATCACTGTTGTCAAAAAAATAGGATTCTTTGATTTTCCAAGTCTTGGCCATACACTTACCCTTGGAGCATGGATGGAGACACCAATTAAACTTTGTTGTTGAGAGTGGGAGAAGAGTTGGTTTATTACAAAAAAAGAAATGATTACACAACAGGCAAAAACCAACCCAAAGCATCTACACCAGATTTTGGTCACTCTGCTTTACCCATTTTCACAGCTGCTCTCTGAGGTAGTCTGGCAGCAGATGTGCCGATGGGTGGCTCCTGTCCATATGGTGACTTTGTACAAATTAAAAAAGTGTGCTTCATCCTCAAGATGCTTTACTCTCATATAGCAGAAAATTGTCATAAGGCGCTTACTCGTTTACAAGACCCTTCACTGCCATTTGTCAAAACCCTGCTGTGATAAATATATAAATCTAGGAGACCTGATGACAATGGTGCTTCCTTAGATGAGGGGCCATATGCACTCAATGTGTGGCAGCTTCGGATGTCCCCTTTGGGCAGAATCAATTCTTATTAACTCAATTCTATACCATGTCATGGAAAATTCACTCTCCATCGGGGAGACAGTTTGCTACAATTACCATTCAGTTGGATGTAGTCTCTCAGAGATACTGTTAGCAATGCTTCTATCTAGCTACAGCAGAGAAAGGGATTCCTACTGGAAGTTTCCATGACCTGATCACCTTCTTTTTATCCATACCTCGAAATTAGAGGCATTAGTGTACTTCAGACAGGTATCTTCTGTTTATTTCATGCAACATCACAATCCTTTCTCAGGCAGGCTCATTAGTTATTGTTACTCAGAATCATTTCCAGTCTGATTTCATTTGTGGTTCCCTCTCTCCCTCCCTCCCTCCCTTCCTCCCTTCTTCTCTTCCTCCCTTCCTCCCTGTCTTACTTTCTTCCATCCTTCCTTCTTTTTATTTCTTTCAACAAATTGTTTATTAATTACATTCTGGGTTCCATGATTGGTGGATACACAGTTGAATATGAGAGTCATGACCCCAGTCTTCATGGAACCTAAGTCTAAAGACATTCTTTCAAGTTTGTCAAATATATTGATGTTCTTTCCTTTTTCCAGCTCTAATGAAAGGTTTTTGCTATTTCAAATTTCTCTTATAATTTCAAGTTGAAATGGAAGGGCATGGGATTTAAAAACCTTTTTTCAAATCATCTTTTTCTAGAGAAATCCCACTTTCTTTTCCCTGTTATTTCTGTTCCTTTGACTTCCATCATGTCATGATTTCTTGATTATCTTGATTATCTTCTCTGATCTTCCTTCTTGGTCCACTTTATAATCTCCTCTGTTACAACTTTCTGTCTTTTAAAAGACAATGTAAACCTAGGCTCTACTCTTGGCTCTTCTAATCTTGTCATGTGCTTTACTTGGGTAATCTCACCTACCCTCCTGGTTTCAGCTAACACTTATACACTTATCTTCACCAAATCTAGATCTCCAACCTGACTTGTCTCCTCATTTTCATTTTCTCTATCTAGCCTATTGGATATTTCTACTTATACATCTTATGGGGACTTCAACTGATTGCTTGAGGCAATAAATCTGAGCTCCTTTCCTGACACATCATGACTGTCACTATGTGCTTCTCTATCACCATTTTCTGTAGCTTTCTGACTAACAATATATGTTCTGTAAATCCTAAATTTCTTGAGACCAATGGTAATGATAGCTATTATTAAATCCTCTATCTGTTATCTATTGCTGTGTAACAAATAACCACGTAACTTCAATGGCATGAAACAATATTTTTTTTTGTTTTCAGTCTATGGATCAGCTGGATTGTACTTCCCCTTTCCGCTGAGCTCATTTATGCATCTGTAGTCAGCTGCACATTGAGTAGGTGTCTCTATGATCTTGGCTGGGATCTTTTACATGTTTTGGGTTCAGCTGGCTATAGTCTGATCTAATATGATCTTGGTTAGGACAACAGTGCTCTCTTCCTAGTGATCTGTCATCCAGCATGCTAATTTGGGCTTATTCACATGGCGAAGGTTTCTAACAGAGCAAATGGAAGTCAACAAGGCCTCTTGAGGCCCAAGCTCAGAACTGGCAATCTGTTCATGTCTACCATATTCTATCAGCTAAAGTGAGTCACAAGGACTGCCCAGAGTCAGAATGAGAAAGCAAAATGGTGTAAATATAGACAGGCTAATAATTATGTTCACAATGTAATAAATCTACCCCAAATGCTTACTATGTGCCAGGTACTTTTCAAAGTGCTTTATATAATTTATTTAATCCTTAGCAATGCACATAATGTACTGCTTCATGCTTTATGTCTTTGTTGGCATGCTGGTCCCGTTACCTGGAAAGTCTTACATTTTGGCTAACTTGGAAACATCTTACGCATGTGTTCAGATTCAACTTCAATGTCACTTTTTCCAGGAAGCTTTCTGTCGACCCAGATGGCTTAGCCAAAGGCTCTTCATCTATACTCCCTCATACTTATAAATTCCTTTGTCACTAAATGTATCACATTATATTGAATTTAATTAACTTACATACTTCCACTGATTTTACATTTCTTGTTCCCAGGGAATTTGTATAAAGGAATTTACAAGTCTCGAGCCACACTGGATTTGGAACTGGACTTAACAATTTATCTTGACTAAGTTACTTAATCTCTCTGTATCACTATTATTTATATTTTCATCAGCACAATACACATCATCAATAATGTTTAAATAGACTAAAACATTTAAAAAATCTTTGAGAAGCTTTAAAAATGTTAAAAAAAACAGGGATCCTCTTTATGAAACCACCAAGGTGATGTTCTGAATTTATGTTGTTTAGAGAAATTAGCTGAAAGAGTTCAAACTTTGGAATGAGAAGGGTATATATTAGCACTTGACTGACAAGTTATACTAGAGACAGTACTTTACAGAAATGTTCCATTTAATCCACTCCATTTCCCAGCTTCCTTTCAGTTAGGTGGAACCGTCTTAGAATTTATCTGCCTGGCCTCTGTAAATGTTTGAGGTATGTCTTAGAATTTGAGGTCCCAGAAACGTGAGTGGGGGCCATGCGTGCCGCCTTGAGGCTGAGGCATTAGAGAAAACATCCCCAAATCTCCAGTTTCTGTCATCTTCTGCAGTGGCAGCTGAAGGGACAGTCTATTCAGTTACAAGATGACAGAGTTTTGTCAACCTGTCCCTGAGTTACTGTGTGAAGCAGAGGCCTAGATTGCAAGGACTATGTAAGGTGAATGAGAGATAAATTTTTTTTTTCTGTTCTTTTCTCTGTCTGGTGAGTTTCACCCCGCACATACACAACTTAGCGTTCATAGTATTGAGCAGCTGGCTTAGATTGCCCGGGACTCTTTGGAGACTGCTGTTTCTCTCTCTGCCAGGCTGCTCCTGCTCCCGTGCTCTGCGTCACAGACCACAGCCTCTTCAGACCCTGACTCTCATCTCTGTACCCCCATCTCAGTGAGAACCGTGGGGCCTTGCTGGGGTCCTCCCTTCCTGCACCACAGTCCAGAATGTTCTCCAGCAGAAGCCTGCAGTTACCCTAGAGCCCACCAGATTTGTTTCCTTTCTCTAAGGACCCCAGGACTCTATTGCCTGTTGTCCAATATTGAAAACCATTGTTTCACATATTTTGTCCAGGTTTTAGTTACTTATAGCAATATGAAAGTCCAGTTTCTTCATTATGTCCAGAAATTTTAAGCACTGTGTTTTCTTAAAAGTATGTATATCATTTGTTTTTATATTATTTTAAAAAATGTTAATTATTAATTACAGAAGTGAAAAATAATGCATTTCCTTTACTTAAAAAAAGGAAAACATTACAAGCAAGCACATAATCAACTTTAATATCATCACTTCTACTTGCATCACAGTCTCTCAGGTCCCCACTTTCACTGTAATTGAATTTTAAAAATATTTTCAGCTTATTCAGCGTCCTTTCCCTCTTTGTTTTTGATGTATCCTATACACATAAAATGCTATCAGGAATGTTTTTCTATTGACTTTGTGAGATAGGTTCTAACTTTTTTTCAAATTTATATTCATTTATCTTAATACAATTTATTTGCATTATTGATAAAAATTTCCAGCTTCATCATACATTAAATTACCAAATCTGTATGGCTGAATTCTATCCTCAATACTCTGTTCTAGTAACATATTTGTCTATTCTGTGGGTATATCTTATTTTTAAAATTACTATAGTTTTACGATATATTTGCTCTTGGTTCTTCTTCTCCCCCACCCCCAGAAAATCTTTGACTATTCTCATCTACATATCAAACCACGTGGAGTTTAGAATCATTCTCTCAGTTTCCAGGAAAAACTCTTCTTGAGATTTTGATTGGGATTCCACTCAGTTTTTGAATTAATCAGGAAAAATTAACAACTTTAAAATATGATATCTTCCCATGATGAATTCTATAAGTCTTTATTAAGTTGTCTTTTGTGAAGATGTTTGGTGTTCTTCATAAAGACTGTACAGATTTTTATTATGTTGTTTAGAGTCTTATTGTTACTATGAAACAGACATTATATTTTATAACTATTTATTGTAATTATATTTGAAAGTATTATTATGCCGATATTTGACTAAATTTTCATAATAAACATTATAATCTGTCAGTTGATTGTCTTGGTTTTTCTAAGTAGATGAACATGTCGGCCAGTGATGAACTGTGTGACCTCATTTTCAGTTTTGATTACCTTATTTCTTTTTGCTGTTATTTCATTGGTTGATGCTGAGTTTCCAAAGTGACAGCCCATGGACCCAATTAACTTAAAAATTTGTAGATTTGTTTGATCCAAAATTTTTATTTAACATAAGGTTTTAAAAATTAATTAGTTATCAACATATTCAAATCATCAAAATTCGTATAAAATATGGATGCCTGATGTCTCTTGAAATCTGAGTGTGTCACAAATTTGGACATACACTCCGCATAAGACAACCATGGATCAGAGCTGAGTCATGCAGACTCTCATGGGGACATTGCTCCAGAGGGAGAAAATGTCTGAAATGTCTTTGTACAATTTGGCTTTTCTAATTTGTTTTGTCTTTCTGACCACTGTAGGTATCTGAGATTGAGAACACTGCTTTAGGACACTCAGCAAAATATATAATAATAGCATTATAAAAAGTGGCTTTGTCTTAGTCCTGATTTTAATGGAAATTAATTAATGAATTTCCAACTCAGTTAATTTAATTCAATTAATTTACTTTTTTTTTTGTGTGTGTGAGGAAGATCAGCCCTGAGCTAACATCCATGCTAATCCTCCTCTTTTTGCTGAGGAAGACCGGCTCTGAGCTAACATCTATTGCCAATCTTCTTCCTTCTTTTTTTTTTCCCCAAAGCCCCAGTAGATAGTTGTATGCCATAGTTGCACATCCTTCTAGTTGCTGTATGTGGGACGCGGCCTCAACATGGCCGGAGAAGTGGTGCGTCAGTGCACGCCCAGGATCCGAACCCAGGCCACCAGTAGCGGAGTGCGCACTTAGCCGCTAAGGCACCGGGCCAGCCCCAATTAATTTACTATTAACTGTGACATTTTCTTTATGTTTCTGGAACGTATCCTTTCATGAAGTTAAAGAATTTCATTTTAATTTTAGTTTTCTGTGTTTTAAATTATAATTCAGACTAAATCTTATCAAATCCCATTTTGGCAACTTGGAAATTGTCTTTTTATAAAACGATATAATTTTATTAACAGAAAGTCCTAGCAACAGAAATCAGTGAGCCAAAGTTTGATTCAGAAAGCAGAGTATATAAAAAATTACTCAGCCTTACTTGCTAAAATGATTTAATGAGAAATAGAGGCACTCTATTTTAGGAGAACTAATTTCAGTCATATATAAAAAATATGTGAGCAAACAGACAGATGACTCTAAATTATAAGATGACACAGTCACAAAAAATTCATCAATACAATACAAAACATAAACTTAAGCTAGCAATACATTGTTTCTTTGATTGACCTTTATCAAGCTATTAAACCTCAGATTATTAAATATTACACAAATATAAAGTCAAGGACCTCACTCCAAGCTCCTTCCCAGTGTTTACATCATATGATTATAATTAAATAAAGATCACCCTAAGGTTTTTCCAAAGACCTAGGTAATCACACTATTAGGGATTTTTTCTTCTGTATTTATATATGGGAAAATATAACGAAATGTAGAGTTAAGGGGAGTATTTTACTCTGCAATATTGAAAAAGGGTATTGTGAAGTTTCTTCTACAATTGAAAATTAAAGGACAAATAGAAGCTGACTACAAAAGATTTTCACCCCATGTTGCCCAAGTCCTCTGTAGCACAAAAGCTAGAGTCCATCTGCATTCTGAAAGAATTTTTGACCCAGAGAGCTGGGTCATTTTTAAGAGATAATAAAATTTATGCTCTTTGAGGATTCAGGGAAGGCTGATGTATGAGCACTACCCAATCTGACCACTGTGTACATTTCTGATTCTGCTTCTCGAACTCTCCACCTGGACTCTTGTGTTCCATTCACTCTGATCTTTTATAGTTCCTTGAAAATACGATTGTGGTTCTTGTATTATAGTTTTCTCTCTCTAGAATCTTTATCCCACTAATCTTCTTATGGTTGTTTGCTTCTGATCATTCTTGTCAATTATTGGTGCTCATCATTATTAAACTTATTAATATATTTCATCACTTTTCCTAAAGATGTCTCAACAGAATTCAAAATGAGCTGAAATGTTACCTGCTAATAGAATCCTCCTCTGACTACCCAATATGATGTAGCCTCCATGAAATAATCATAGCCCTCCACTTCCATTAACTCTATTGTAATGATCACTCTCTGACTTTTGTTTTGTTTCTTTATTTTTAATTACATATTAGTTGTCTCTTTTTTTTTCCCCTAACCATCTGAATTTGGCTATTTTAAAAACAAAGCTCTTGTATTCTATAGCTATTTAACAGATATTTATTGAAAATCTAATAGGTGCTGAGCATAAATAAAACAAAAATCGGGGCCAGCCCTGTGGCGTACCAGTTAAGTGCGCGCGGTCCGCTGCTGGCGGCCCGGGTTCGGATCCCAGGTGTGTACCCATGCGCCGCTTGTCAGGCCATGCTGTGGCAGCGTCACATATAAACTAGAGGAAGATGGGCACGGATGTTAGCCCAGGGCCAATCTTCCTCAGCAAAAAGAGGAGGATTGGCATGGATGTTAGTTCAGGGCTGATCTTCCTCACACAAAAATAAAAAAACAAAAATCCGTCCCTCACAGATGTCCAGTCTAGAGAGAGATGGAAAGCAACAAAAATCAAATCATAATTATACAAAATAATTATACATTTGATCATCATTGCTAAGAAAATGAAGTATTGACATAGGGAATAATGGCAGGAGTGGAAGAATCTTTGAATAGAGTCATGGGGGAAGGCTCTGTGATGTAATGACACTTAGTCTCCTAATTAGGACTAGAAGTTAGAGAGAAACAGCCACCTAAAGAGGAAGAAGGCTTGTTCTCAGAAAGAGAGAGAGAGAAGTAAAAACCCTAAGGTGAGAAAAGTCTTGCATAGCTCTAAAGGCAGATGAAAAAGCCCAACATGGGTGATTGATGCACGGTGAGGGAGGAGGTGAGGTGCTCAAGTTGCAGAGGTAGTAGAGAGATTAATCAGGGAATTCTTGGACAAGGTAAGGAGTTTCTAAAGGCAATGGGAATCCAAGGAAGGATAGAAAGCAGTAGACGATCATAATCTTTAAATTGCAAATACTCTAAATCATAAATCAGAATTATATTTTTAAGAGATCCTTCTGGCTGCTAGTGGAGAATGGACAGTTTTATTTCTCACACCTTTCTTTTTTATTTTTTTAAATATTTATTTTATTTTTTAATTGAGGTATAGTTACTTTATAGAAAAAATTTTTGTAACTATGTATGGTGACAGATGTTAACGAGACTTGTGATCATTTTGCAATATATACAAATATTGAATCATTCTGTTTTACACCTGAAACAAATAGAATGTTATATGTCAATTATATCTCACACATTCTGAAAGAATGACTTCTCCCTATGGGAAATACACGATATTCTCAGCAAAGACAGTCACTTGCCAACAAAAGTCCCTTGTTTCCTCCACAGTTTCCTCATGGCATTTTTCACCTCTGTGTTCCTCAAGGTGTAGATCAAGGGATTTAACATGGGTGTGATGATGGAATCGGAGACGGTCATTGCCTTGTCTATGGGGTAAGTGTCCACAGGCCTCATGTACAAGAAGATGCATGGCACAAAGAACAAGACGACCACTGTGAGATGGGAGCCACAGGTGGAGAGAGCTTTGCGCCGCCCTTCAGAGCTGCAAGACTTCAGAGAGCAGAGGATGACCACGTAGGAGGCGATGAGGATAAGGAAGATGGTCACACACATCACCCCACTGTTGAGGATGACTAAGAGGCCCAAGATGTGGGTGTCCATGCAGGCCAGTTTCAACAATGGAAACAAATCACAAACAAAATGGTCTATGATATTGGGGCCACAGAAGGGTATTTGATACATGAAGAGAAGCTGTGTTACCGCATGGATAAGTCCCCCCAGCCAGGCCCCTCCCAGCAGCAGGCAGCACACCCGAGGGCTCATGGTGGTCATGTAGTGCAGGGGCTTACAGATGGCCACATAGCGGTCATAGGCCATCACACTGAGAAGGATGACTTCCACACCAGCAAAGAAATGCTCTGCAAAGAGCTGGGCCATGCAGCCTTTGAGGGAGATGGTAGTGCTCTCAGAGAGGGAGTCCACTATCATCTTGGGGGCAATGACAGAAGAGAAGGTGACATCCAACAGGGACAAAGAAGAAAGGAAAAAATACAGAGGTGATCTCAGAGTCTGACTTGTCAATATGGTGACCACAATGAGTAGGTTTCCCAAAACGGTGGACACGTACATGGTTAGAAATACAACAGAGAGTATTTTCCGCAACTCCAGGTTCTCTGTAAGACCCAAAAGTATGAATTCTGTCACATTATTTTGATTTCCCATTTATCAGGTGCTGATATGAGCTCCGGCTGCGAGTTGGAAAACTCAAAAAAGCAACATATGATTTATAATTACTGATTATATGGCTTCACGTATTTCCAGGACCTCAGGATCACGTTGTTTGTTTTTATTCATTTATTCTCTCCATCCAAGCATTTGGCTTTTAACAACGTGCTAAAAAAAGAGCTTAAAAGATAACTACTTCTTTAATGAAAGGTTTTCTCCAAGCCTTTTCTTCTCTCTTTTTAAATGATTCTTCCTTGTGAAATAGGTTTTTCCTTCTCCTCCTTTATGATTGTTGTTACTAATAGCCAACTTTTTTGAGCGCCTACCCTCCTCCAGGGGCTGGAATAACCCTACAATTGACTCTATTTAACAGCTGAAAGAACTGACTTGCATAGAGTTTAGGAAGCTTAACCAAGATGGCACAGCTGGTGCCTGATGAAGCCAGACTGTGGACCATGTTTCTGACTCCAGAATCAGTGCCCTCAGCGTCAACATTGCTTCTCTAGTAATCACGCTGTGAGTCTGTCACTTACCGATCACTGGGCTAGGTAACATCACAATCATTATCTTGTTTTATCTTCGAAACAATCTGAAGTGGGTTTTTCTTCTTGTGCTCTTTTTCAAACAATATGGCAATTCTTTTGTAATTTTATGCTTCACTTCTAAATATTAAATGATCAAAATACATCTAAAACTGGTGACTCTATAATCCACGACTAATATATTTTTCAATGATGACGTTTACAAACCGTGATGTTCTAGCAAAGACATACATCCACAATATAGCCAACTCAAACTCCATAGGCCCAAGTCATTTCTTTTGGTTTCCTCTGTTCCTTAAATGGAGCAAAGGATCCCAGAACACAGTAACAACAATAATTAAACAATTAGCTTTTAGGTTCACTAACTATGTTGCTGGGCACTGTGCCAAGTACGATGTATGTGTTACCTCATTTAAACCGCATGATACCATATGAAGTAGGTATCGTTACTGTTCCCTTTGAAAAAAGGATAAACTGAGGTCTTAGGAAGTTAAATCTCTTATATGAGATTTTATAACTAGTGTGCTGTGAAGCTGGTATTTTAATCCCACAGCTCAAATTCTTAACCACTATATTCCACCACTGCAGAAGAGAAGAACAGAGTCTGTGTTGTTTCAGGAGAGTTAGTATTGCAACCTAGAAGAGAAGCTACAATGAAAACGTATCTCATATTACTTGAGACTTTTAAGCAGAGGCTGGCTGCCATATCTTAGAAATTTTGCAAAGAGCATAGCTTCCAACCGATATTTAGACTATAAGACTCTATAAATAATAAGTAGTTACTCTTGCTACTTAACAACGCACCTCCACACCCATCTCTTACACAAAATGCAAAGTATCCAGCAGACTATGGAAGTGCTATTTTATTCATGTTACTTAATCTCATCCTCTCTGACCTAGCCCAAGAACTGAGATCTTTCTTGGAAGAGCCCTTGTGAATTATAAAGAGCATTAGCTCAGGAATCAGGAAATGAGAAGTGGGTTTTATTCTGGGTTGCATCACTAACTTAGTCTGTTATTTGGCATGTTGCTGTCATCTCTGAGCCTCAGTTTCCTCATTTGCAGTATAAAGATGGTTCACTAGATGAGTAACAACAGAGGGGACTGTGTCTTCTTCACACACAAACACTCATCTCTTCATTGCATTAATTGTTTATGCCTTTAGGTGAGATTTTCCCAAAGAAATGATTCACTTCACGTTTAAAAGAATTGAAAGCCAGCACTCTAATATCTAATGCCTCATCCATTCTTATTGCCTGGAACTTGGAGAGACACCCTATTGATATAGTACAGAATTTAATTTTTCTACCTAACATTCAACTCCTGTCACCAGCACCCCTCACTTGCTCAACTTCATTTCTCTCTTCTCCTCACTTTATTTATCCCAATGTCATCTCACCAGCTTCTGCCAGACTCACACCATTTCTTTCCACATCTGCCTTTCTGTTTGCAGGGAATGTCACTGGATTCAGACATAGAAAACCTACCTCTAAGTCACAGGCAGACCACTTACTGCCTTTGTAATCTCAGCCTCCTCAAGCCTTAATTTCTACAGTAGCACAATTAGTAAAAGCAAAATCACAGATACCATGTGTGTATTGCTGACTATTTGAGTGGAATGTGCACCGGGCTTTTTCTCATTTAATAATAATGAACAGCCATATGATATAAGCATTATGATTGTGTGGATTTTCTGAAGCAGCAACTGAGGCTTAGAAAAGTTGTATAACTACCTTACA
Organism: Ceratotherium simum simum; assembly: GCF_057802395.1. Classification (NCBI taxonomy): domain Eukaryota; kingdom Metazoa; phylum Chordata; class Mammalia; order Perissodactyla; family Rhinocerotidae; genus Ceratotherium; species Ceratotherium simum. Next base: position 18,675,403 of record NC_141933.1, read on the forward strand.
GTTTCTTTGCATACAAGACTAATTCCAAAGCATAGACTTTAACTACTATGCTTTACAGCCCCCCAGTACTTTAAAATCCTGCCTCACAGAGCTCCTCTGAAGGCCAAAGAAAGTAATACATATGGGAAAGTTTTGGAAAGCAATATATGTGTATTTTTTTTTTCCTGATCGTGTCCTTATGTCTATAAGCTCTAGGCTTGCCAACTGCCTTTGTCCATTCCCTCCATCAACCAATCCATTTCATGTTTCTCTTATTTCCATTGGGAAATGTTTAAGGATTGCTACTTGTTTCATATTTCTCAAATTTCCTAATAAATTAGTAAGGATGCAATGGGCAGCAATACAATCCAAGACATTTTATGAACTGGAAGGAAACTAAAATGTGCTGTAGGGCACAGGTAATGCTCATCCTCCAAGTTTGAGAGCAGATCTGTTATCAGAGTCTGGTTGCTATTTCTCTGTCAACCAGGAACAATGATGCCATTTACTGGGTGTAGTCTTTACCAAAGACTGAAACTTGGTTTCGGCCAAAACCAAGAACTGAACAGTACCTTGAACTTCCAGTTCAGTGTTGAATCACACCATCAGCTGCCTTCATGATAGTCCCTTTCACAGCAGGTCGTGAGGAGTTATTTTTAGAAGGCTCTTCAAGCGAAGACAGGGGTAGTTATAATTAATGCTTTTCTTTTCCTTTGCCGGTCCACTTCCCTCACTTTCTCTAAGTATTTAAGTAGACAAAAAATACTTAAAAAATTTTTCAAATGTGGTCCATTTCCTTAAATAAGGGCAAGACTAATAAATTTAAAATAATGAGAGAGAGAAGTGAAATTGGAAAAAAGGGCATCAGAGAATCTCCTAAGAACCATTTCCAGATATGTTATCCACTCCCTTTCTTGCTGCCTATGAGCACTTTTTGGAAAATTACACATTTTATTCACCAATATTTATGCCTAAGGTAGAGGCTCATTCATTTAATTTTTAAAAATTTGCTCAAAAGAGTATAAAAACAGATCAAGCAAAATAACTTGATCTAATTCAAGTTAGAACTCAAGTATAAACTCAGGTTCATAACTCAAGCTTTCTTACCCAGAGAATAAATATTGCTTACAGATAAAGCACACAGGTATTGAGTATGAATTATTGACATAATTCAAGAGGAATAGATATGTATGCACTTATTCAATATAATTAATTCAATTAATAATTGTCATATTTTGTAAGTAATTTCTATGCTATAATTCTATGCAATAACTAAAATCTACACACTAAATACTTAACCAAATAATAAAGATGATTCTTAGAGCTTAGTTTTAACAATTGGTCAAAAATAGAAAGTTGTATAAATAGATTCTAAGGTCATCTCAAGTCTAACCTAAGATCTTACCAAACTCAAGATTCCTTCAAATGAAGTAACTTCAGATAGTCCAAGAACCAGGTGAATGATTCCAGCTGGGTTTTCTAATTGTGGAGGCAAGCTATCTGGGACATACACGAGGAGAAATTCATCCAATTATTATGTCTTGGTCAAATGTCTCAAACTAGAATTTTTATTGTTTTCAAAGACAGATTTAAAACAGAAGCCTTACGTGTTTATGATCCTAATGAAGAGATAACCTTTCTGGTTTACCAAGGGATTTACATTCTCTCCAATTAAGGACGATTGCTCAAAGGTATCCAAGTGTAGTGTTCACCAAATCCTTCAGGTTCTTTTCTGAATCCAAGTTGACTGTATTTTTAGGTCAAAGTAGAAACAGTTTTTGTTCATCTTCTTAGAACATACATTACGAAGATAAAGTTCTCCTTTGGGTGATGGACCTGGGCTTTAAGAGGTCAGAGCGCCTGGTTGAGCAGCTGTGACAGCACAGACTTGCATCATTCTAGTTGCATCCCTTGAGGATGATTCTCCACTGATGGAGGTGCTAATCCCTAATCCAGTGAATTTCCACCCACCTGCCCTAATAATAAGGTGCTTCCAGGGGCAAGAACATGCTGGGACCATATCAACATGCCGCTTCACAAGCAGATCTAGATCACAGTGTTAACCATGTAATCATCTGTTCCTACACTGTGATCTATACCTCAGTCACAGAATGGCCACACACGTCACCATCCAGCAGAGCCATATGCTTCTTAACATGCATTGCTTTGTTTTTTCTCCCTTTAGAATAATTTCTTTTTAAAGCTCAAGAAGTTATTTGATGGTAATTGGTATCCTTGAGCAGTTCTGCGATATAAGTGGAAAGCAAGACTTGGTTTGTTAAAAGAATTCCTAACCTATCCAGATTGTCTACCCTGAGATAGTCAAACTGACTTACACTACCTCCCAGAGTCCTGCAATTTCCTGACTTGCTGTTGTCAATTTTTAATTTTTGTGTCTCATTCATAACTATTTTAGTACCTCCCTCATTGAACTCGTGGTGTCATTCAATCAGACTCCCATTCATTGGCTTTGATATTATTTAAATACTTGCTTACGCCCTGAATTAAAGCGTACTTTTCACTACGTTTCCAACGCTGACCCTTGACTTGCTCGTGGTTGTAGTCCAGCCTCCCAGGCAGGACATGACCATCAGAGGATGAGAAAAGAATTCTTTATTCTTTTATTCTTATTCTAATATCTGCTACTTCTAATTTTCAGCAACAATTGAAATTTTTGTCATTTTAATAGTCCAAGTATTGCTTGTAATACTCTAGGGTTTAGAATTTCTGGAAGCAAGTGTAATTGCTCAAAAACCTAATGAGCAAAGCAGTCCTTAGAGCTGCCATCACCCAGCAGTGGGAATGTCACACTCTCGTGTTAACAGATCTTCAACAGACTCAAAGGGGTTTGAGAGACACACAGAGCTTTTGGGAAAAGAAAGATATTGTGAGAATTTAACATAAAACATCACGTTCAGAGACTCTCAACATGTTTCTCTGTCAAGTATATATTGTGCATTTTCATGGAGGAACATTGCTAAAAGTCACATTTGATGAAGCACTGCAACAACTTTGTCATAATTTTCCAACTTGTTAGTCAAATTATTTTTAAATGACCGAAGGTGTAATTGAAGTTGGGTTAACAAAAATTATCTACAAGCACTTACACATCAAATGAAGCTATGTTTAGGTACACAGAACACTGAACTGAAGTTTAAAGATATAAGTTGGAATACTTTATCTGCTACTTACTAGCTGTGGAACGTTGGGCATAAGGAAACTGCTAATCTTCTCTTGGTCTTATTTGCTCATCTGTTGCCAAGAGCTGAAAGAATATGGCCTCTTTGGTATCACCTTCCAAGTCCCTCAGGAGCACAGCTAACAGGAGGAACCTAATGTACATCCAGAGACCAATACACAGGGAGTGTGGGAAATGTGGCTTTTAGCATTCCGGCACCTTCCAAAGTGAAGGTGGATGGAATGGGAGTCAAAGGAGGCAATGCAAGGTGCTAAATATGAGTTTGAAGTATGGACTATATCTGTTCACAAGAAAGAATCAATTTTTCATACAGGGAGATCTTTAAAGGCTTTACTAAATTGGGAAAGGAAAAAAAAGAGATAGAATAGAAATTCCTCAGTAACTGGTGTAGTTTCTATCCTTAGTGCCTGGCACTGAATTCTAAGCCATTTTGCTAAAAATATAGGAATAAAGTGATCATTTTATCTAATGGTCAATTCTTCAAATTTACTAAGTAACCAATATTTAAAAATATGTAAAAATATTCATATAGTTCATACTAATTAATACACAATGAGATGTTTTGAAAAGATTTTGAAAATTTCTGCAAATGTTTTGGTGACTCATTGAAGTCTAGTCGAGATTTGTTTAATTTTAGTTCAATTTATTTTCACTATATATGACCAAAGATCTGAGCTACCAAGTTTTTTTGTACTTTGGTTCTATACATTGTAGAAATTTACTTATTCTTTCTAAAAATGTTTATTAAGTAACTATTAAGTGCCAGATATACTTTGGGTGTCTGACATAAAACAATGAACAGAATAAATAAAGATTTCTGAGCCCCTGAGCTTAGATTCTAGTGAAGGAGAGGGAAAATAAATGATAAACTAACACATAAGTAGACAGGATGTTTTACTGGAAGTTTATACGTACTATGGAAAAATAAAACATAGGGGATGGTAAGGGGGATCATTAGAGCTGGGGGCAGTCTACAATTTTAAATAGGAGGTCAGCTTAGTCTGTGTGCAGGGCATCACATTTCAGTAAATATTTCAAGGGAGGAGGGGGTCAGCCATGCAAGAAGAAGTGTGTCTGGTGGGTTTGGAACAGTAAGCTAGCCAGTGAGGTGGGAACCCAGAGAGTAGGAGGAGATGAGGTCAGAGAGGGAGTGGTGGGTCCAGATCACATAGGGCTTTGTACATTGCATTAATATTCATTTTTTATGAGAGTGCAAGTCTCATCTGATTGCTTTCTTTGTGAAACAGAAAGTAAAGTCATTGGTTGAGACTGAGGAAAAAGAATAAGGTATTGGAGTTTTAAACACAAAGAGGTGGAAATAGTCCTTTAGGACATACAGTGCGTTATTACTGATAGTCCTAATAGTTTTCTAGTCACTTTGGCACAGTGAGAGAGTAAATGGACTGTGCACCTGCAGTGTGATGATCTAGCTAAATGAACTGTTCACTGTGATGGTGTAGCAGCATCAAGGGCTCCTTCGAGATCCAGGTCATGAATTTAAAGTGAAACCGGTTAATGTGGTCCCAAAATACCATGTACAGGACCAAGTACAACTTGATTAAAATTTACACAATCCATCAGCATTTTCTGAAGACAGGCAAATCTACAAAATCCTCCAGGACTAGATTAAATCAAAGGAGCGCCCCCTGGTGGGAAAATCATGTAAGGGCCAAATTAATCAAAGAGTTGTCGAGTGACAGAAATTACCACTTAGCAGGTTGTCCTAATCTGAGCAAAAATGAGACTGTGTGGCTTGTTCCTCTACTGGGTTAGGAAATCATCTGGGAATTGGTCTTTATCTGAACATTTATCATCGCACTGGCTTAACTTGTTTGTCCACAGGTGTAACAAATTTCTCACTTTTCAAAAAATCTACTGTCACTTCTCTTTATTAATAAGCTACTCCTTTTCCCTTCAGGTTTAGAGTCTTCGTCCTTCATTTTTCTTTGAAAGTTCTGAACAGTGTTGTGCTTCGATTAAGTTCTGTAAATGGTGCATTTGGCACTTTCTCCAAACAGATTTCAAAACATCTTAAATCTGGCAGCAAGCCAGATGTGAAAGTGGCTACTGTTGCCCCAGCAGCAGTCCCTGGAGTATCATTTATTTCTGATCTTATCCCAAATATTTATTGCTAACTCTTCCTGTAATTAGCAAGATTCCTCCACTTTATTGCCCCTATAACCATAAATGTGGTTCAGCTCAGTGTTCTCGGGATAGATTGTTAAAGCCACTTTTCTTACACAGTTTCATTTTCCACTTAGACTATGTTACAGTCCCAAGACTGTGGGGCTGGCTCACTTCTCCTCTGCTCTGTTGGTGACCTTTTCCAATCGCAGAGGGCAGGACAGTTACCTAAGGTGATAGATATCTGACAACACAGAATGATTACATTGTAGAGCTAGTCCTTAAAATCTACTGGTCCTTTCTTTATGATGAGGGCATTTTAGGATACATTTCTGATGTTTCTCATAGTGCATGGGGCTTTAAAAGTTATAGTACACTCTGCTTTAAGCCTGGTTTGGGGATGTGTTATAGGGGCCAGCACCCATAACTTTCAGGAGATTTAGTAGGGAGGTTGTGACTATATCAAGAGGACATTTAAATTTGAGTTTTTAATATTTGGTACAAGAATGGGAAAGCATTAAGATGGAAATTCTTTTGTGAAAAAACTCACATTTTACAATAAGGAAAAATGAGTTAATGTTGACTTTTGCTGACATAGAAATCATATTATTTGGGCCGGCCCTGTGGCTTAGCGGTTAAGTGCGTGCTCTCTGATGCTGGCGGCCCGGGTTCGGATCCCGGGCGCACACCGGCGCACCGCATCTCCGGCCACGCTGAGGCTGCATCCCACATACGGCAACTAGAAGGCTGTGCAACTATGACATACAACTATCTACTGGGGCTTTGGGGGGAAAATAAATAAATAAATCTTTAAAAAAAAAAAAAAAAAAGAAATCATATTATTTGTATTGGCACATATATTTACCACTTCTGGTGGCCTTCATTCCTTCCAGGGGACCCAGAATTCCGTTTGATATTATTTCCCTTCTGACTGAAGGGCTTCCTTAACCTTTCTTGTAGGGAAGTCTACTGTTGATAAATTCCTTGACTTTTGTATTTCTGAACATCTTTACTTCATCTTTGTTTTGGAAAGATGTTTTTGACAAGTCAAATTCTATGTGGACCATCTTTGTTGAGTACTTTAGAGGTGTTGCTCCACTGTCTTCTGGTTTACATTGTTTCTGGTGAGAAGTTTGCTCTAATTTTTATATTTGTTCCTCTGTACATAAAGTGTCTTTTCTCTTAGGCTGCTTTTAACATTTTCTCTTGATCACTACTTTTGACCAATTTATGAGGATGTGTCTTTTAGTGCAATTTCTTCCATGAGTTTTGTGCTTGGGGTTTGTTGTCTTCTTAGATCTGCGTATTTATAGTTTTCATTAAATTTGGAAAAAAAATTCTCCATTAGTTCTTTAAATATCTTTTCTATCCCTTCTCGCATTCTATGCTTTGAGGATTTCAGTTACTCATATTAGGCTGTTTGAAGTTTTTCCATAGCCCACTGGTGCTCTGTGTATTTGTTTTCAGTCTGTTTTTTTCATCATTTTTCATTTTACATAGTTTCTATTGCTATGTCTTCAAGTTACCAACCTTTTCTGTTGTGGTGTCCAATCTTCTGCAGTATCTAATTGTCTATTAACCTGCCACCCAGTATGTTTCTCATTTCAGTTATTGCATTTTTCACTAGAATTTTGACTTGAGTCTTTTTTTTTATATTTTCTGTGTCTCTACTTACCATATTCAATTTTGTCTCTACTTTCTTGAAAATATTTGATATAGTTATTAAAATTGTTTTCATTCATTGCTAATTCATTAATTCATTAATCATTACTAATTTTATAATCATTGTCATTTTTTATGTTGTTTTGAATTGATTGTTTCTTCTCCCCTTGTTGTAGATTATGCATTTACATGTTTGGTAATTTTTGTTTAGATGTTAGACATTATGAATTTTACCTTGGTTGCTGGGTATTTTGCATTCCTGTAATTACTCTTGAGCTTTGTTAAGTGTGACTAGAGCAGTATTCAGTTTATGGTTAACTGTTCATCACTACTGAGGCAATGCATTTCTGAGTACTCTACCTGGTGACCTGTGAATTATGATGTTTTCTATTCTCCTGGGTGAGAAATCCAAACTAATTCAGGTCCTGTGTGAGTTACAGGGGTTGCTTCCTCTAACAGCACTAATCCTTCCTGATGTCCTAAAGATACTCAACAATCTAAAGATCTCAACTCTCACCAAGTTAACCTACATGTTAAAGAGTTCCCAAGTAAAATTAGTTATAATACACTTTTTAACCAGACAAGTTTATTCATATTGAAAAATAAATATGCAAAACATGGGCAGATCTATTTGAACAAAAAATGGGAGGTATAGCACACAGCTACAATAATTACAAAATTTTTGTGGTATTAACAATAGAATAGGTGTATCAGTGAAACTGAACACAAACCATGAAATAGAATATAATAGGTATGAGATTTTGGAATAAGGTTAATGTACTATCTCAAATTACTGGAAAAAAGTTAATTATTCAAAAATGTTGCTGGGCCAGTGTATAGCTGTCTGGAAAAATATTCTTTATACCACGGCAAATAAAAATAGATAAAAATTGAAATGGAAAATATCTGTCAGTGTGGTCGAGGAAACTATGGTGAAATTGTTTTACAACTTTGCAGTAGAGAAGGCTTTCCTGATTATGACACAAGAGCAGCTGGATGTGAGAGGCTCCACAGCAAGAGGAAGCAGATGGGGAAGGTAAGCACTGAGGAGAAACGAGAAGGAGAGAAGGACAGTAAGATGGTAATTTTCTTGAAATTATTGCGAGGAGGAGGACCTGTGCTTTATATTTTGGGAATCCCTTCTGGTCATATAAGTATTTGCGGAAAGACGTGAATGATCCGGGAAGCCCAGCCTCACGTTCTCAGAGGAGCTCGGCTTCCTGTGATCCAACGTGTTTGAGAATGTAGCTGTTCACAGATACCTGTTATGCCTGAGGTTTATCAAAACTTCAGGATTATGGGGCCGGGTGGTGATTAGAGAAGGGGCATGTGTGGCAGCTGCCGTGCTGGGCTGGGATTCCAATGGTTTATTGGGTTCGGGAGGCAGAGAAAGATGGCAATTGGGGAAGGTTCTGGGAATCTGACCCTTTTTGTATGTTTTACGTATTGAGTTTCTATAAGCAAGGTGAGGTATGAGTGCATTTATTTTTGCAAGAGTAAAATGCTCCAATGTTAGCCATAGTCACGAAAGCTGAAGTATTAAATAGCTCCAAGACAACTAAGGGATTTCAAATATTTAAACAAATGGGAACATAGATTGATAGCTAATGTGAATATTAAGAGAGTATGTTGGCTCCATACAATATCGAGAAGACTGCTATAGCCTTTTTGAGCTAAGAAATCTTTTCAAAAATTTAAATAATTTTAAATCAAGGAGAATAATCGTGGTTAGAATATGCTAAAATTCTTAATCTTCATATCAAAGTTTGGTTTTTAGCATTTATAATGTTAAGAAAAATAACTTTTAAAAACTTTATTTTATTTAAAAATATTTAATTCTTTTGGATCAGGGACCTTCAAGAAAAAACACTCTTTGGAAATTTTTCACAGAAGATAGCGGCACATTAAAAAAAAAAAAAAAAAAAGAATATCCACTGTGCCATCTCAAAATATCAGCAGGAGGAAAATTCCCAAAATGTACAATAGTATACATGGTAAATCATATTTTCCAAAAAAAAAAAAAAAAAAATCCAGACATAATAAATAATACAAAAAGTACAAGGGAAAAAAAAATTAAGTTAGCGAAGGTCATTGATCAAGTTTACATCCAGGCAGCTGGTTGGTTTTGTCACCTTTGACAACTGGGATGGGAGGAGAAGTGGACCAATATGTGTTGAACATCATTTGCTTCATTCCAAGAACCCAGAGACCCTGAGGTTAGAGTTTGTTAACACCAATAACAAAATGGCCAAGAGCAAACAAATGGTGACTCCAAATCCAACTGAAGTTTCCTCCAACCTGAGAGCACATTTCATTATGTATTCCTATGACCTAACGGGGGGAGCTCTGATCTCATGTTCCCAGAAGCCTAGGTCCCCACACAATGTGCGCCCCTGAGCTGATTCCAGATATCACCATGATGAGTTAACTTTATCATACACCGCTGATCTCACAGTGACCTCCCTACATACTCAGGTGTGCTAGCACTCTTCTCTGATGCCACACAACAAGGATAGAAATCTTGGCAATTGTTAGTTCCCAGTCTCATTCTAGTAGCTGGGAACCATAGGTCAAATTCTGTTTTAGCATGCTCTGCTGGGAAGCAATCCAGAGAGATCATTTTGGAAATCTTTGTGGGTAGCAGAGGTGGTACGTAGAGCATCCACCATCCCTAAGTGGTTTGAGGAAGAGCTTATTTCCATTCCCTCCAAAGACTGTGCATTTTTGACTTGACTCAGTCTCTTGCATCTTAACTTTTCTTTCTCCTCTTCGTCCTTCCTGCCACATCCTGAAAACTTTCGTCAACATCTGTTTGAAGGAATTCGCCAAGACACCCTCCAATGGTCATTATTCTCTACAAAAGTCCAAACCAAATAAGAATAAAAAAAATCTTTAAAAGATAAATTCCATATAATCTAAGCAATTTAAATATTATAGAATTAAATGTTAAAATTTAAACATTACAGACCTGTACTACCCTTATCAGATAATTTTCTTAATTAGTTTGAAGCAAGAAGATTCCATTCTTTCTCAACGAGGTTTTGGATTTTTAAAAAAATGAAGGAATAAAAAAGTTGTGCAATTTCATTTTGCTTTGTGATCCTGTTTGCTTGTTCCTGGAGTGATTTATTATCAGTTGCAGCTGTGGCTTTCATACCTGTGTTCACATTTTGGAAAGGAGGTTAGTATTATGATTATAGATATTAAAAGAGTGTTGATCTGATTAATGTGTCATATGCAAAAGAAAACCAATGTGAAGAAAATACAACAAATAAGGAGATATTCCCTCCAAGTCACACCTTGAATGTTCATCAATATTTGAGAGTAAACATTCATATATTAATAATGAATCTGAATGCCATGACTAACTTGTAGAAGTACCATTATGCAGATTGGACATGGTGGTAACCTACACAGTCACACCCCCGAAGGGCAGAGATGTCAGAAATGACACTGTGTAGACATTCAGCTCTTCCGCCTTCCAAATGCTGAAGTGGAAGCTGATAAATGATTTGGGCTGAATACCCAGGCTGAAGCTGGACTTCAGAGTATCCCTCTTTAGAAGTCGCTTGCAAGATACTCAAATTTGACAAGCAATTGCCTATACATTAAAAAGATACCCTTAGGGACTGACCCAATGGCGTAGTGGTTAAGTTTGTGCGTTTCACTTCGGCAGCCTGGGGTTCGCAGGTTCGGATCCTGGGCGCAGAAGGACACACCGCTTGTCAAGCCATGCTGTGGCAGCGTCCCATATAAAGTAGAGGAAAACGGGCACGAATGTTAGCCCAGGGCCAATCTTCCTCAGCAAAAAGAGGAGGATTGGCAGTGGATGTTAGCTTGAGGCTAACCTCCCTCACACACACAAAAAAGATACCCTTAGGTGCCATGTATATAAACAATGGTACACACAAGTCTTGAATGTGAAGATGGCACTGTGCCCATGTTCTGAATGAGAGGAATGAGGAGAACAGTGATCTTAGGAAGATGTTCTGTGCAAGGGTGGAGAGTTGGCATGAACTCATGGATTGCGGAGAAAGGAAAGAGGCCTCAGTCACAGTTCTTGACTGAACAGGGCACTGGAGACAGAAACACCTTCAAAGTGGCTGATGTAATGCCTTCAGAGAATTTTTTATTATGTTGGGGGAATTATTATGTTGAGGGCACTATTATGTTGAGGGCTGTGCTAGCAAGAGCCATTTTCAGTAGGTAAATCGTAGAATTCAGCTCTGAAGCTTCTTGCCAAGAAAGCACTGGTTGCTAGAAGAAGTTATCACTGGGGAGTTGATAAACAAATGTGCCTATTAGTGTGGAGGTGGTTTTGGCACCAAGCATTCTGAATAATTATAGCATTGCATGACGCTTGGAGACTGAGAGACCATGCTGGAAGGAGATATTGTCCACAGTTGACCATACACCTCAGGGAATGCACTTTTTCTTTTTGTGTTTCATGAGCCAAGGAGGGGGGGCTGGAGTTCCAAAAGGTCTCAGTAAGTAAGGCTGATCTAAAGAACACACCACTGTCATTGCCTCAATATAGTTCATGACCCCAAGAAATTACACCCTAACCACTTGGCACATGTGTATAAAAGTCTATACATCAGTTAATAAATCATATTGGATTTTTTTTAATAAAACTTTATTTTTTAGATCAGTTTAAGGTTCACAGCAAAATTGAGAGATAGATATAGAGATTTCCCAATACTCCCTGCCTCAACACATGCATAGCCTCCCTTATTATCAAGATCCCCTACCAGAGTGGTACATTTGTTACAAGTGATGAACCTACGTTGACACATCATAATCACCCAAAGTCCATAGTTTACCTTAGGGTTCTCTCTTGGTGTTGCACGTTCTGCTGGTTTGTACAAATGTATAATGACTTGTATCCATCATTATAGTATCATACAGAGTGTTTTCACTGCCCTAAAAATCTTCTGTGCATCACCTGTTCATCTCCCTCACCACCTCTTCATATTGGGTTTTTAAATTATGAAATAGAATGAAGGTAAATCTATCTATTTTTGAGTTCTTCTCTTTTAAGGAACTTCTTACAGGCTAAAGTACCTGCAGACAGAGTCTGCTTTTAGAAGGTACCAGGTCCTCTTAGGACTCAAGGTTCTGGAAGTTCATCTATTTATAGAGCTCTTTAACAATCAATAAGAGACTAAAGATGATACATCTCACTGTCTTTTTCCAAACAGAAGATCTTATTCTACTTGGCTAGACTTTTGAACACAGCCTATATTCTAGAGAAGAAAGAACTTTATGATATCATACAATACTCTAAGATCCTTAATTACAATGCCACTCCTGACCTTTGTAAGTCATCTTTAATTAAATAGGTATGCAGGAGTAGATGGAAATATTTTTATAAATATGCTTTTCGTTAGTAGAAGGATAATCATATACCTCGAATCTAAGTTTCTAGATCACATATTCTAATAACATTTAATAAATAATGGGAAGTCTTTCTGCCTCAAGAAACTCTCTTTCCTTCGCAGGACAACAGGCTATTTTAGTGTTCAAAGATTTTATTCCAAATATGACACAAAGTGGCTAAGAATTGACATTTTAAATTGACATTAAAAAATGGAAACCACTTGTGATAAATCTATAGTTCCTTGTTGAGGGATTCTGCAGCCCAACCATAGAACCTCTGGTTTCACACCACCTTCCTTCCCTGATTGAACTTGCAAATAAATGATAAGAGCTAGAAAATTTGTCTCCTAACGCACAGAGGGGCGATTTAGGGAGCTGGGTGAGAGCAGAGCACTCTCTGCTGATCCTCTTCCTCTTTTCCCACAGACACATTTCTTTCTTCTTCCTGTTCTCTGTCATCCTCCCTGCCATCCATTTGTGTTTTCCTCTTTTCCCCTGGTATCTTTGGTCAGCCTGACGCACCTAATACCCTCAAACCCTTGTTTGTATTTGGTTACTGAGTTTGAGGAGGGTTAACTTACTCTTCTATGGGCTAAATGGAGGAACCCAGAGTTAAATTTATTCTGGAATCTGGGATGTTTCTGATTAGCAAAGCAGAGGAAACTTTAGGGAATGCCACTCTCTAGGATGCTAATATTGTACATCATTATGACTTAAACTATTCCCTTAGGAATTGAGAAAGGGAATTTTCCCCCAGTATTCTGTGGTATGGCTGCTTTCAAAAAGGGATGGAAAGACTTGACGCTAATTTAGAATGCTCTAACAAGTAAGTGACGGATTATTTAACATCTTTTTACTCCGAAAGGCATCATTACAGAATAATCCAACATAATTTTTAAATATATTTCTATATATCTTGTGACTGCATTGTTCCTACTTCCTCTGAGAAATAAAGAGAAAAAATAAATAATGTTTTTAAATGTTTGCTGTTAATGTAGTAAATGTGTAGAATGGAATATAAACTTTAGAATAAAACTTTAGAATCGTTTGAACTCCACAGATATTTTATGAGTATCAGGTATGAGCAAAGCCATCATTGTTGTGTGCGGACACAAGGATGCATACCATGTCCTAAGGTTTATTACAGATTCTTGAGATGGCAGAGTGTGGAAAAGTTCACAAATGCTTTTCATGTAAGGTGACTGAGCAAGGTAAGTCTTCACAATGGCTATTAAAAGTTAGAAGAGATGATTATGCCTGATTAGAAATTAGAGCAAAGGTCAATAGGGGTAGTGACTCTGACATAGCTTCTGGAGAATGACAACTTTTCCATCACCAAATGACACCTTTAAATAGAATTTTGCATATCACAGTATAGAATTTGCATGTTTCAAAAATGATAGCATAAGAATATAATTTCAGTTGATATGCATTTCAGATTTAGTTTGAAAGGCTAAATAACTACTCATGGAAAGTTCAGAGGAAAATGACAATGAGGAGGCTAAAATCTATATGATGAAAGTGACAGGTAAAGTGTGCCATATATGTGGGAGGGGAGTTTCTTATAATTCTTTAATTTGAGCTTTTGAGGGATAAAGAATCTTGGGACAACTTGTTCACGTTTGCACAGAGAATGGTAAATTTTGCATAGAAATAAAATGTGTGTAGGAATTCTCTCAAAGATAGAAGTCTAGTGTAACCGAATCAGGGAGGGTTTGGTAGTTTAAGAGAGAGTCCTTAAGGAAAGCAGTGATTCTCACTGGGGCCTCTGCAATAAAACAGATCTTTAGAGTAGAAGCGTCCACCCAAGACTCTATTCCACCCTCATCTATTTTCTGCCTTTTTCTGTCTGTTTTCCTTTCAGTTCTCCTCTGTCACCTCTCCACCCAACACATTACCTGTTTATTATTGTTTTGACTAATTTAGCCACTCTATAGTTGGCGAAACTTGTTTGAGGTAAGTACAGTAGTCATCAGAATATGTACTATTTATGTACTATTTTGTTAGTGTTGCTTTGCCTCCAGATCATTGTTACCCATTTTTTGTGTCAGGTTCCTTTGAGAACCTGATGAAAGGTGTAAACACACCTCTGGAAAAAATGGACCTACAGTCATCTACAAAGACATGCACACAAACATACATCAATATCAGGAGGATATGAAAAATGCCAAGGCTCTCCCTGCATTCTTTAGCTGCCAAGGATTCATGCAAAGAAACGTCAAATGTTTAAGATGATCCTTTTTATGGGTGTCAGAGTCCCCAAATCTTACATGGCTTTGTGGCGCTGTTCAGAGTACAACATCTTCCACTCCAGGTTGTGGAGCTGATTTACTAAGTTATTTAAAAATCATCTCAGGTTTTTTTCTCAGTTTATAAATTGGGAGCATGTTTGTCTGTCTCTCCTACATAATAGATAGAAGGCCACAGTAGATTAATGATGTGAATGCATTTTGTAATCAGAATAGTACTAAAAAAATCAGATAAATATCATATGTTAAGAGGTAATTGACAAAGTTAAATTTAGAAACACTAAGCACCTATGTTGTATAAGGCATTGGATTTTGAACTATGGAGAATAAAATCCTGAAAATATTTAATTTTCAAAGATTCTTATCCAAGCAGGAAGCTAAGGGAAGCACACACATAATTGAATTTAGGTAGTAGCATGTAACATTATCAGAAAAGCTGTAAAAGAAGCCATTAGAGAAAAGGAGAGAGAATTTCCTTTATCACAATCCAATCACTGAAGGCTGCCAGAGAAGTTTCTTGGAAGTTGGGTCCTGAAGTTTCGAGACAGTTGAAGTAGTTAGAAATGAAATGACATTCCAGGAAAGAAGGAGACTGATGATTAAATACTTGCTAAGAACTCACAATTATTAACCTGTTGATGAACACGTATATATTTATGATTCTTATTTTATCTTCAAAATATATGTCCAAACGTATAAATAAGCTTGTTCTAGAAATGAACATTCTAATGGGATTGGTAACATACAAATCAAAAGCCACACACTTAACAGTGGAGTGGCCACAATCTTAGGCGTTATTTTCAACTACAAATATTTAATGATGGGGCACTCTTTCGAATGAATAAGGAAAGAATAAGCCTGTTGTACAGATGAAGATACCAAGTCTCCGTCTCCTCATAGTTTAAGGTATTTGTCAAAAATTACACAGTCCAAAGAGCATTTTTTTAAAAATCTGGAATCCTACATTAAATTACTTCATCAGACACTTTCCCAAAAGTAGTTTTTGATTTGGAGAAAGATAAGGTATAGTTCAAGTTTGCTGAGGAGAAGAAAATCTACCAAAGGAGAGGAAAAAATATACAAGGGAAATTTTGTACCTGTTCAGTCTATCACAGTCTGTGTTTTGGCCACTTGCAGCTTTCAAGACTGTATTGAAGGCATGGATGGGATTGAGGAAGAACACAATGGGATAACTAAGTCTTTCAAATTATATCTAAATACATCACATTTCAGCTTATATTTTTACTTGCATGTAGTGTCCTTTTCAGCACCATCTTGACAAGAAACATCTAGAGAAAAGATTTTGTTCTTAGAAGTGAAGCCAGTGATAATATTCCTTTCCATATTCAAAAAAATAAAAGAAGTCTTCATTGAAAGAAGTGAAATTTCAAAGTTGAATAATTATTGACTTTTCCAGGACAGAAAACAAGTGGAATGAAGTCAGTTACTATCTATCCACTATTCCTCTTGTGTAAAATTATATCCCTCCTACTCTTCTGAATCTCTGCTTTGCTACAAGAATGTGGAGTTTTCAGGTACCTGGATAATACCAACTCTACTGGGAATTACAACCATGATCTGACTCTCCATGACCTGCCTGGTGACATCTCCACAAATGACCTCAAATCTAAAATGCTTAAACTAAACACTTGAATTGTGAAAACATGAACAATTGAGTAATAATAAACCCCTTTATATGTAACCTCATGGACTTTGGGTCCACTGACAGACGTTGTTAAGAAATGGGAAAAAGGAAAATGGAAATGGGAATATTTGAGATATTACCAACTATCAAAGAACATTCACTTCTCTACATTAATATATGTCAAATACTAAATATCACAAGGGTGCTTCAAGATAACAGCGTATTATTTAGAGGCTGTGTTTCCTGTTTCTCTTTTCAAGCTATGATATCTGCCAGTGAGTATGTAGTGAAGTGGAGCATATTAAATATTTATAATATATACATTTATAGTAAGTATATATAACAAATATATGGTGGGTAATATATATATAAAGAAGACATTCTTTATGGGGTAAGAGTAGAGTGTGATTTTACAATTATATCATGAACTTCCAAAAGCAGACAAATAGTTCCAAAATGCCAAATGACACCATCCAAAAATGGGCTCCAAGATTCACTGAATATGGAAATATAAGTTAATAATAAAATGAAGCCATAGCTGTTAACTTTATATTAATTGAATTAGCAAAATTACTCAGAATCATGTAGAAGCCAAAAAGGGCTATATTTGAAGAGTGCCATCAGAAAGTGTAACATTCACAAGCTTATTTGAGATACATAATTACCCTATGAAGTAGTGATTACAAATTGTGGAACAAAGGTTTGAGATGACTTATTAGGAAACCATAGCTAAAATGTCCATGATGAAGAATATTTATTTTTCTTAAAATGTTCCATAACATCACATATCACACCATTAATTAATTCCTTTATGTTTTGCAGATAACTCATTTCACACTCACCCCTACACCTCATCCATGAACATGCAGCTGAATAACAATGTGACTGAGTTCATTGTGCTTGGGTTGACCCAGGATCCTGTTAGGAAGAAAATAGTGTTTGTCACTTTCTTGCTTTTCTATTTGGGCACATTGCTGGGTAACTTTCTGATTATTACTACCATTGAGACCAGCCGGGCACTTGGAAGTCCAATGTACTTCTTCCTTTTCCACTTATCCTTATCTGATACCTGCTACTCTACTTCCACAGCCCCTAGAATGATTGTGGATGCCCTTTTGAAGAGTGCCACTATCTCTTTCAGTGAGTGCATAATTCAAGTCTTTTCATTTCATTTATTTGGCTGTCTGGAGATCTTCATCCTAATCCTCATGGCTGTTGACCGCTATGTGGCCATCTGTAAGCCCCTGCACTACATGACCATCATGAATCAACAGGTCTGTGGTGCGTTGGTGGCTGTGGCCTGGGTGGGGTCTTGTGTGCATTCTTTAGCTCAGATTTTTCTGGCCTTGAGTTTACCTTTCTGTGGTCCCAATGTGATTGATCACTTTTTCTGTGACTTGCAGCCTTTGCTGAAACTTGCCTGTACAGACACCTATGTGGTCAATCTACTCTTGGTGTCCAATAGTGGGGCCATCTGTACAGTGAGTTTTGTCATGGTGATGTTCTCCTATGTTATCATCTTGCATTCTCTGAGAAACCACAGTGCTGAAGGGAGGAGAAAAGCCCTCTCCACCTGCGTTTCCCACATCATCGTGGTCATCTTGTTCTTTGGTCCATGTATATTTATATACACACGCCCTGCAACCACCTTTTCCATGGATAAGATGATAGCTGTGTTTTATACACTTGGAACACCTTTGCTCAACCCTCTGATTTATACACTGAGGAATGAAGAAGTGAAAATTGCCATGAGGATGTTATGGAGCAAGAAGTTGATCTCAGATGACAAAAGATGAATGGAAGTTTCAAATTCTTCTTCATCATTTAACTTGATCTAAAAGTCCATAGAGAATATTATCTTCTTATTGTGGAGTTAATATAATCCTAACTTGGGACATATAGTTTAGTTGTTTTGGGAATATAGGGAATGTGAACACATACACCAGTTAGTGTTGGGTCAATTTTATGTAGAAGATACAGCACAACATACAAACAGCCATGTAAGCCATGTTACCTTAGATGTTGATCACCGCTGTGTCTCTGCCTCTCTTCCCTGCCTAGTATCATGACTGGTTTTAATCTAATGTTTGCCTTTCTCTCCTTCTTATTGACTTCTGATGTTCTCTACTTATAGTTACACATCTATATTCTTGTATTCACAGCCTGGCAGGTTTTCCTACCAAAAAATTCATTTATTAGACACTGTGCTCTTATAATGTTTGATCATAAACCTTCAACTTGGTTGTTCTTCCTGACTTAGCAGAAAGTACTAGATTCAAGCAATTGTAGAATCTTCATGTTTTAAGGGATGATATATATATAATCTAGTCAGATCCAGTCTAGGTGCTGCCCCGGATACACTCTGCCTAAAATGTCTTCTGGGCCTGCTTTTAACATAGAGCTCCCATGGCTACTATCACCACATCTCTTGCAGACAGAGATTATGATCCAATTTTGGTCCAGGATTTTACAATAAACATAATAGAACAGCAAAGATGACTGAGTCTACAACCTCACCAGGATATTTTATTGAAGTCAATGTTCTGAGCAGGAAAGAGTGGGACTCTGAGATGTAAATAGACACATTTGTGTGGGAAGGATGAGAACCATGAACTCACAAACGATCTTACATCCTCCTGGTTGTCATAAGTAGTTTCCTCTCTCTTGAAAGAGAGGAAAGAACAGTCTTCCCTAGCCTAGACCCCATGCTATTACTTCATTTGAAGAAGTTGTCATGCAATGATATTTGTTCTCCTCAAGAACCTCCTCCTACACCCCTTATTGCCTTCAAACAGCTAACCAGGGGAAAGTCACAGGAAAGTTCAAGCAAGAAAGTATACTCTTGCTCTAGGAGGAAATGATATGCACGAGAAAATTGAAGGACTTGACTACTGTGTACATGGGTGAACCAGGGGAGCACTTCATTATGGGAGGTGTTAACACAGAATGGCAGAATATAAATCTGGGGTTGAGGTCTATCCCAATGGGGCTTTTTCTGTGGACTCACATCATTGGAAATGCCTCAGCAAGTAACTATGTGATTTGCTTTATTCATATAACTATCTGTCAGATCTGTGGGAAAGAACTACAAGACAGAGTTGCTAAAAATATGAAAGACTCAATAGTCATTCTCTTTTTTTACTCTTAGTTATTGGAAATATCTTAAAAATCTATACTATTCTTGGGTGTGATAGCTTAGGAGTGAATATGATTTGAACTTAATTCATGTTTAGAAGGCCCTAAAGTAAATTGCTTGAAGAAATTAGATCCCAAAGTTTCTAGCTGGAAAATTTTGAAGTATATCATCAGTGTGTTCATATTCAAGAGGAGATAAAATAAGCCCAACTAAAAGAATGGTGGGCTGACTGAGATGACAACTGTGGATTAAACATAGGTTCTGTGAATTAATTAATTAATTCAATTTTTGTGTTTTTTAGCATTCTTAGAAACATCTTCATTACAAGTGTTCTTAAACACTTCTCTATATGCATTGCGGAATGGGTATAATTTCCATTCACTGACATTACACTGTTCTCAATGTGGTTTGCAAGTTCTTATTTTTTTTAATGGCGATCATATTAAAAAATATAAATGTATGAAATTAACATAGTGTACACCTTGAATTTACACAGTGTTATATGTCAAATATATTTCAATTAAAAAAAAGCGTAAGTTATTTTTAAAAGGGCTATCTTGTACATAAATCTTGACTCAAACTTTGGTGGAACTAGGACACCTTCATGGGCAGTGGAAGGAATCCCAAAATGTGAAATTCCTTAAATAAAATTTATTGACTTTAAATAATTTCACCTAATGTTACACATAAAAAAAAACTTTACACTTAAAATATATATAAGTCTAGAGACTGAAGAATATTTTGACATGAAGCACTCACCCTTGACTTGAAATTTGATATTGTTAGGGGTAGAATTGTGTCCCCCAAGAAAAGAATATGTTGGAGTCCTAATCCCTAGTACCTCAGAATGTGACCTTATTTAGAGATAGGATCTTGTAGTGTAAGTGCATGATAATCGGCTTTTTTGATTGCAATGTGAGTGCATGACATTAAGCTTTAGATTGTCTAAGCATCCATTTCAAAGACGTCCCTCTCAAATAAACTCATTGCCAGCTACACAACTAGATAAAGAGCCAGACTGCCCTGTCCATGCAGTTTCCCTTTTAGAAAGCCCTGGTGACCTATAGCTGACCATTTGAATGACCCTACGTTTCTGTTCCTGTGCTTTAACCCCTCTCTTAATGTTTTAAATTCATCAATAAAGAGTGAACTGGAAAAACCACAAGCACCCTACTCTTGACGCCAATAAAGTTAGAACTCCAGGTCCATGAGCTCTCTCTCTCTCTTTACCTGTGACCTCACTGTGTGGTCCTGGCTGTGCCATGTACCCTCCATGACCTATGAGTAATAAACCTTTTTTCCAAAGTCCCCTGATGATCTTTGCTGAGGTGTGTCTTGTAATCATAATAAGAACAACAGGATCTGTCCAGCAACAACATTGGCTCCAGTGGAGGAAGTGTCTGTGAGGGCTCTCTACAAGCAGTATGACTCAGTTGAGAGCCCCCAGGCATTCTTAGCTGATAGCATCACCATGATAGCATGAGACCAACACAAATCAGGTCTTTACAGAGGTAATCAAGTTAAAATGACATCTTTATGGTGAGGTCTAATCCAACATGACTGGTGTCCTTACAAAAAGGGGAAATTGGACTCATACAGACACACACACAGGGAGAAAGCCATGTGAAAATAAAGGCAGAGATTGGAGTGATCCATCTCCAAATTAAAGAATGCCAAAGATTTTCAGTAAACCACCAGAGGCTAGGAGAGAGGCATGAAACAGATTCTCTTCATAGCTCTCAAAAGGACCTAACCCTTCCAACTCTTTTATTTCAGACTTTTAGCCTCCAGAACTCTAAGATAAATTTCTGTTGTTTAAGCCACCCAGTTTGTGGTACTTTCTTATAGTAGTGCCAAGAAACTAATACTGATGTTCTGACCAGAACATCTGGATCTGGATCTTTAAATCATAAACAGGATGGTAGCTGCATTGGTGTTCTGCTGTTGCTGTAATAAATTAACAATCACCTAGTGGTTTAAAACAACAGAGATTTATTTTCTTACAGTTCCGTAGGTTAGAAATTGAACACAGGTCTCACTGGGTTAAAATTAAGGTGTCAACAGGGCTGTGTTCCTTTCTGGAGGCCCTAGGGGAGACACCATTTCCTTGGCTTTTCCACCTTCTAGAGGCTGTCCACCTCCCTTGGCTTGTGGCCTCTCAACTCCGTCTTCAATGCAATCAATGTTACATCTATTTGACTATTCTTTCATTGTCATATCTCCCTCTGATTTTCTTTTCCTCCCTCCTCTTCTACTTTTAAGAACCCTTATGATTCATTGGGCCCACCTGGATAATCCAGGATAATCTCTCAATTTTAAGGTCAACTGATTAAGAACTTTAATTCCATCTGTAATCTTAATCTTATTTGCCATGTAAACTAATATTATTCTAAATTCCAGGGATTAGATTGTAGGCGTCTTTAGGGACCGTTATTCTGCCTAACACAGTACACCTCAGTAAATTAAATGAAGATGAAGGAAGCTTCTTGGCATAGTATTGAGGAAGAGATTAGAAGGCTCAGATTTGTGAGAATGCTAGAATCTAAGGCCAGAGAATCCACAAACTGACTGTTTTCTGGAAGGGCCCAGAAAATGCTCCCTTCACTAATACAATAAAAATGTACTGGTACAGAGAGCACACACATTTTTGAGAAGATTCATGGGATTAATAGATAAAGATTCTCCCCTAGAACTTTGTTCCCTGGTATTATTAGGAATGGTGGGATTCTAGAATAACAGGTAGCAGCAGTCAATAACTGCTAGAGGGAAAGTGGATACAATTATCGAGACAGCAAAACTAAAGTGTAATCAGGTGCATTTTCTTGTAGGGCTCTATGACAATGGCAAATACACAACAGTGTTTCTAGGGACAAGATGGATAGAAAGCCAACTAAATGGATAAACACGCAATTAAGATATTGCAGGACTTTAATAACAGCAATAAGAGGAGCTGAGAACAGTAATGTCAGTCACCACAGTGGAAATTTGTGGTCCCTGACCCAGGGCCAGAACTAAATGAATTTTCAGAACCCAATGATTGAATGGTATGTTGAATCTCTTTGAGGAAGGACCCCTGCACTGAAAATATATGAATATCTCTTTGATCCTCCTCCCAAGGGACCTGTAGTGCCAGTGTAGCTTGTGTAATAGAGAGAGGGGGTTGCCAAGACTTTTCAAGTATTATTAGGTATGAGTTCAGAGCTAACAATAATACCTAGGTACCCAAAATACTATTATGGTTCTCTCTTGTGTAAGTAAGAGATTATGGAGGCCAAGCGACAGAGATGTGGCCCAAGTACATCTGAAAGTCTGGCTAATGGGGTATTAGACTCCACTCAGTTTAGTTTCAGTTTAACCCAGGTTGTTTCCCAGTCTTTTAATGTACTTGAAGCTGGCACAATTATTATTGGTTGTTATCCTTTGGAATAGTGCCCATATGATAGGAAAGACCAAATGGAAGCTCCTGAAGCATTCCTTGATCCCCCAAAAGACAGTAAATCAGAAGCAATAATCAATCTTGGAAGATATTGCAGAGAATAATGCCACTATCAGAGAAGTGAATAATGCAGGGACAATAGTCTCTGTCATCTCTCTCCTTTATTAATCTGTCCAATCATTCAAAAAATCAAATGTACAATCATGCATCACTTAACGATGGGGATATGTTCTGAGAAATGCATTGTTAGGTGATTTTGGCATTGTGCGAATATCAGAGTGTGCTTACACAAACCTAGATGGTGTAGCCTACTGCGCATTTGGGCTATATGGTACTAATCTTATGGGGCCACCATTGTATACAGGGTTCGTTGTTGACTGAAACATCCTTATGCAGCACATGGTTGTATTATGGTGAATGATGGCAGGACTCCAATCACAGACTCTGAGATGACTCAGTTCAATTGTACACAGCAAGTATAAAAGGTACTGAGTGACTTATCAGAGATTCAAAGAGATTTTCACCCTGGTCTACCTTTTATTTATTGGATATTATAGTATTCAACAATTCTGAAGTTCTGTAGATTGTACCAGCATGAGCTGGTCAAAACTTGGCCTGGAAGTTCAGAAGGCAAATGGATGGATGGCAAAACGATGATTATGACTCTCATATCACTCACCTCTGTCAAATCAATGCCTCTCTCTCAACTCACACATGTGGCCTCATAGGGAGTATCTATGGTCAACTGACACATGGTCTCGTTTACAGACAAGTCACCACAATGCATTGGTACTAACCTGAAAAGGACTACATCCATTAAACCCTCTTCAATGGTGGCCTTGAAAGTAAGTAGTGTAGGAATTTTTTGCCAGTGGTCAAAGCCCTGAATAATACACTTGTTTTCCTGTTTGTATAGAGGGAGAGGTGTCTTGTATTATAGATATAGGTTGTCTCAGGAGAAGTGGCAAATGTTTTGGTTGCTGATCAAGGATCTGGAAGGTAAAAGACTAGACAAGATGACTTTGGAAAGAGTTATGTGAATAGACCTATTCAAGTGGGCACCACCAACTAGAAAGCATCTACAAGCGAGTAGACTTTAAATATCCAGATGACCAGGATGAACCGTACTCTGATATAAGCCAGTCTAAGGATATCCCAGTGATGGCACAACAGGCACATGAATACAGTGCCTATAGTTGCAGGGGTGTAGGCAATACCTGGGCTCATTGATATGGGCTCCTTATCATAAAAGCTGACTTACCTTCTGCTAGTTCTGAGTATTGCTTCTGCTACCTTCTCCTACATCTGCTATTCTGAGATAAATACTTCAGATATAGATTTTCCTTCCATCTCCAAAGTGACTTTACCTACCTAAACATTTGAGGGCTCTCAGACTGATGAATTAACATAATATCCCATAAACATTGCCGAGGGTATGGCACCTATTTGTGGGAAAAGAGATGTGACTATGTTCTCATGATCTCTGCATTCACGGATTTTAACCTGTAGCCCATCACCGATAAGCAGCCAGCCTGATAGAAGAGAGAAAAGGCCTATTAGAGTTCAATTAAAGAACTAGCTGGAAGTCAACGCTGTAAGAAGTTGGGATTCTGTCCTCAGGATTCAGTATATGCATTGAACACTGAACCAATGTCCAATATATCATGTGGGGTCCCTATTTGCCTAGTATACATCATTCTTTTTTTTTTTTTTTTTTTTGTTGTTTATTGCAGTAACATTGGTTTATAACATTGTAAAAATTTCAGGTGTACATCATTGTACTTCTATTTCTGCATAGATTACATCATGTTCACCACCAAAATACTAATTACAACCCATCACCACACACATGTACCCAATTATCCCTTTCACCTTCCTCCCTCCCCCCTTCCCCTCTGGTAACCACCAATCCAATCTCTGTCCCTAAGTGTTTGTTTATTGTTGTTATTATCTACTACTTAATGAAGGAAATCATACGGTATTTGACCTTCTCCCTCTGACTTATTTCACTTTGCATCATGCCCTCAATGTCCATCCATGTTGTCACAAATGGCTGGATTTCATCGTTTCTTATGGCTGAGTAGTATTCCATTGTGTATATATACCACAGCTTTTTTATCCATTCGTCCCTTGATGGGCACTTAGGTTGCTTCCAAGTCTTGGCTATCGTGAATAAGGCTGCAATGAACAGTATACATCATTCTTAGACATGAGAAGTAAAAGTAAAATGTTCTTCACTATTAACCCCCTCCCAGGAATCCACTTTAGAGACTTCAGTTTCACCAGAATACAGGTCCTAGCGTCTGTAGAGGAAAACATATCTCCTAGGGACACAGTAAGGGTCCTGTTGAACCGGTACCACCATTCTGTGCTCCTTATACCAGTGAACCAGCAGGCAAAGAAGAGTTACTGTTCTGGATGGGGTGCTTGATCCTGATTATTGTGAATATCTAGGGTTGCTATGGCAGATGTAGGACATGGATGACTATCCAGAACATAGATAACTCCGTGAGTGTGTTTTAGCACTTGCATACCCAATAATACTGTAACTGGGCAATTGCAACAACTACAGCCCAATAAGAACAAGGGAACTAAGGAACAGAACTCTTGGAGATAACGTTTTCAGTCACTCCCCAAACAACCCAACCAAATGAAGTGCTGGCCAAGGGTGAGAAGAATCTAGAATGGGTGGTGAAGGAGAGAGATGTTCAATGTTGGTTATGGTTCTGGGAACCGCTGCAACAGTAAGAAATATATCTTAGTTCTGTATCCTTCTTTAGGTCTAGTTAAGAAAATATGACCAGCCACCATCCTCACGGGGATTCTGAGTTACTACTTCCCAAACTTTTGGCCACATGCTCAATTGCAAACACTGGATGCCACCACATTCATCTCATCTCACACTGCCAGCTGCTGTAACCTTCCCTGGGAGAGCACTATTGTCTGGCCTGGACTCCATTGCATCTGCTGTGGTAAGAACACCCAAATCCAATCCGACAAGACCATGGAGGTTTGTTTGTAAGTGCTCCTATGGAAAGATAGTCATGGTGCTTTATTCTGTAAAGGAGCACGTTATGTAACAATGCTTATACTATTATCCCTTTCTGTGAATAGAAACACAATATAAAATAGAAAGTATATGTGGATATAGGTGTACAATTATTTTTTAATGGAAGGAATCATAAGAAGCCATTTATAGGAACTATCTTTTCAGGAGGGGATGGGAAAGAGAAGATTTGATGTTATTCTTGTACATCTCTGAAATGTTTAAATTTTCAAAACTCATACATGTGTTCCTTTATATTTTAATGTAAATAGGTCATCCAGATGGTGACATTATGTACCTTTTAAAAAATTTTTATTCCATAATATTATAAAAAAGAAAACCTATAGGGGCCGGCCTGGTGGTGTAGGGGTTAAGTTTGTGTGCTCCGCTTCCGCTTCCGCTTCCGTGGCCCCGGGGTTCTCAGGTTTCGGATCCCAGAATGGACTGAAGCACTGCTTGTTAAGCCATGTTGTGGCGGTGTCCTATACAAAGTAGAGGAAGATGGGCAAAGATGTTAGCCCAGGGCCAATCTTCCTAGGCAAAAAGAGGAGGATTGGCAACGGACTTTAGCTCAGGGTTAATCTTCCTCACACACAATAAATAAATAAATAAATAAAAGAAAACCTATAAATGTATATTTAAAACATTGAAATTTGTGTTAAACATGGTGAATTATCCATGAAAAAGTATTTCCTCTCCGTTATAAATTCTCACTAAAATAAGAGTAAAACAGAAAACTATGTATTAATCCATAAAGACAAAAGGAACCATACAGGAGATACCAATTGGTGAAAGATTTTCACACATTTTTCAGAACATGGAGAAGAGTGTGAGGTAGCTAACTTAGCAGAGTGAGAATAGAGATAAATAGGGTAGGATAGAGAAAAATAGCAAGCTAGTTCATCTGCAAAACTCCTGAGATGCTGAAAGCTTAGAGCATCAGGTTCCACAGAATGTAGGGGTGAAACATACATTGGATTACATGAGGATTAGTTTATTTCCCCAGGTCATTTTCTCCTTAGCCAGGTGACATCATCTTTACACTATCCCACTAAAGATTGAAGATTTATTCTTTTAACAAATTGAGCTAAAGCATTTCTGGTATCACTGTGGAGGGCAGTGATGGAATGTGCATCAGCGTATACTGGGATTAAATGAAAATCTACCTAGTGAACCACGAGGCTCTTTCCTCCCACTGCTCACAGGATGTCAGCAGCCAGCACACATCATGACCTCACCAATTCCCGCTGCTATACACAGAGCCCAAGTAAGGAGGTAGAGAGTTTTTTTATCAGGAGAAAATATAAGATCTATATCATACTGACTAATAACCCACAAATTAAGCCCCCAAATATGCGATCCTTGCCTACACATTTGGAGATTCGAAATAAATTCATTTCCTCAGATTAAACATAAATGGAGACTTTCTGCTTTCAAGTAGGGTGGCAAGGTTAGTGAATGGGAAGATAGATCAGTAGAAACCTGTCTTTAAATGAAAGCAAGGAGACAATTGGATTGCTAGTCTACACATTGGGTACAGTTGCTTCTCTATTTTCCTTAATAATTTAGCTCTTATCCTAAACTTGCAAAATTAAGGCTCTGTAGTTGACCAGACTCATCTTCCTATATCTTGCAAAGGTTAGTGGTCATCTATTAATAACTAGTTATTAATCTGTTAATACCTATGTAATCCTAAGAGTCCTTACTTCACCCTTCATGCCAAGCAACTAGACATTGTATCTCTGCCTACCACGTATTACGCAGTTCTCTACAGATTTTTTAGTGGATGTTCATCTTCTATACGCTCCTTGTCATTAAAGAATGGTGGGAAGAATTTAACTGTTTTATGTCTTGCATATCATCATAAATTACAATTTGTATTTTAGAGATAATGACTCAGGCACTGGAGGTCATTCAGGCTTATTTAGTTATTAAAAACAGAGAATGTATAACGTTTTTTGTAATATCAGGTTAATAATAAGGACTTTCATGACTTTAGGATAAACCAGAAAGTCATCAGAAGCTCAGGATTCTGGCAGACCAGATTCCTGTAATATCTGGTATTCTCTGAGCTTAGACATGATTCACCTTTTTTCTATTAATTTCCTTTTTTTTGCTCCCTATGGTCTTTGTTTTCTCTGGTTACCCAAAATGTCTGCTTTCACATGGCTCTAGGTCATCAAGATACAGATTCCTCTTCACATGTCTTATGATATTCTCCCTCCTCCCTCGAGCCTGCCGGGTTCCCTATTCAGAATTCCAGAGAGGAAATCTGAATAAGTTTGCTTGGGTAGCGGAACCAGGTATACTAAACTCAGGTCACTGGCCAACTTGTGGAGTAACTGCCTTACATCAGGTGTCATCCCTGGTGCCGTCTGCTACGATTTAGAAGAAGGAGATAAAAGGGCAATGGGATTCAAAATATGGCAGTCTTTCATGTTTGTTTAGCATGGACTGTTAGCCAAGCTTGCTGAGAAAAATGATGAAAACATTATAATAGTTATCAAAAATTTACTTAGACATTTTAGGTAAATTTGATTGGTTTTCTTTTTTTTTTTTTCCAGGTTTATCGAGATATTATTGACATACAACATATGTAAGTTTAATACACACAAGGTGATGATTTGATATACATATATATTGCAAAATGAGTACCACGATAAATTGAATTAACACCTCCATCCCCTCACATAATTACCTTTTTGTGTGTGTGTGTGTGGTGACAACATTTAAGATCTATTCTCTTAACAACTTTCAAGTATATAATACAGCATTGTTAACTACAGTCACCATGCTGTACATTAGATCTCCAGAACTTATTCATCCCATAACTGGGAAAGTTTTTACCCTTTGACCAACATCTCTCCATTTCCCCCAACCCCCAGCCCCCGGAAACCGCCATTCTACTCTCTATTTCTATGAGTTTGGCCTTTTTTGATTTGCATATAAGTGAGAACATAACATTTATCTTTCTTTGTCTGACATTTCATTTAGCATGATGTCTTCAAGGTCCATCAGTGCTGTAGCAAAAGGCAGAATTTCCTTTGGTTTTATGGCTGAAATAATATTCCATTATAGATAGATAGATAGATGCATAGAGAGATGGATGGATATAAATAGATAGCTAGATAGAGATATATATCTCACATTTTTTTATCCATTAATCCATTAATAGACACGTTATTTCTATGTCTTGACTATTGTAAATAATGTCACAATGAACATGGGTGTGCAGATACCTCTTCGAGATAGTGTTTTCATTTCCTTTGGATACATACCCAGAAGTGGAATTGCTGGATCATATGGTAGTTCTATTTTTAATTCTTTGAGGAAGCTATATACCATTTTCCATAATGGCTATGCAAATTTACATTCCCATCAATAGTGCACAAGGGTTCCCTCTCCTCCACAGCCTCACCAACACTTGTTGTCTTTTTCTTTTTGATAATAGCCATTCCATTGAGTTGTTTTCTAAGCACGATTCATTTTCTATTGTTTTAATATCCTTTATTTTAAATGCTTTTTTGTAGTTTTATTGGTAAATAATTGACATACATTGCTGCATAAGTTTAAAGTGTACAACATGCCTGTTTGATTTGCATATATTGTGAAATGATTACCACAATAGGATTAGTTGACATCCATCCTCTCATATAGATACAATAAAAAAAAAAGAAAAAAATTCTCCTTGTGACAGGAACTCTTAGGATTTACTCTCTTAACATCTTTCCTGTACATCATACAGCAGTGTTAACTATAGTCATCATCTTGTACATTACATCCCTAGTGCTTATTTATCTTATACTGGAAATTTGTACCCTTGGACCACCTTCCTCAAATTCTTAATAATTATTTTTTACTGAGTTGAAACATCTCAGAAACTGAATATTCCTTGGATTTGAGAAAATGATTTTGAAATTTCCACTCTTCTTTAAACTTATTTATTTTCCCCCAAAATGGATGCTGTTGTACTGTGACCAATATTCTTTGATAGCCTTCCTAGATAAATCTAAGGCTTCAATTTATTTATTTCAAGTTACATTATTCCTCCTCTTCCAAAACACACTCTTCTCTGGACGACCAGGGGATGTCTATCTACAAGGTGTTAATTGCTAGTTTAAGAAGGGTGGTATGCCCAAATTTGCTCTGTGCATGTATTTTTTTTATTGTGAATGATATTTTATTTAGTCATTTTTGTTTAAAACTGAAACTTGGAATTCAAAATTAACATTCTTGCCCATGAGCTTCTTATAGATACCAGAAAAATTTCAACCTTGTGCTCCACATTGTTCTGCTTTGCTTTAGCCAAATGAACTTTCATGATCCAGCTGCCATCCAGTGTCATGTGAATTCCCTTCCCACAATTTCACTTGAGAAGACCACGTCCTCCAGGGTAGCATCGTGGAGGGCTGACAGAGCGTGGCTCCTGGAACACTTATGCTTATTTTTTTGTATGCCTTTTTTGAGTTGGTTTAGGCAGAATTCTCCTCTGAGCAATAACGACAATGTACTTCCCACTGTGTTCCCAAGTGGTTTTTCTCAGTTCCACTTTGGTGAGGAAGTGATCAGACTCCACACCAGTGACCAGTTCCAACCCCTCCTTTTGGACAGGTTGCACATTTTTAGGACTGTTAAACTGACATATTTCAAATGTGATGGGTTAATGTAGGAGGGCTAGGCTTCACAAAAAGGGATCCCTTGTCTCCTCAGTTTTATTCTGGGCTATTCTTTAGTCTTAGTGTCCAAGAATTCCCTTATTACTAGCTCCCACATCAATGCTCTTCTTTATCCCATCCACTATTTTCATGTTAGTTCTTCATTATCCATTAAGCCCTCCATCTCCCTTTCCCGTTCATCCAGTCCATTTTGTCTCAAGGCAAGGAAAAGCTGACCACAAACAGGCATCAGGTAAACATACTCTTATACTCAGGTGGATTTCTTTAAAATCTTTCTTTTCTTTTGAGTGAGATAGAAGAGGGAAAAATAGTATTCAAGTTACCAATGATAGAAAAGAGTGGTAGAGAAATGCACACAAAACAAGTAGATTTTGCTGTGTAATCTTCCCACATTAGTTTATCTACAGAACTGTCTTGGCCATCTAACATTCTGACAGTCTCTGATCTACCTTTGTACATCTTCAAATCTTTCATTTACTTGCCATTCTGACAATTTCTTGTCACATAACATTTTAACTTATTGATAAATATAAATCATTTTTTTTGTTAAATTACTTGGCTTGCTGTTTTAATTGTTTTTATACCCTTGGGACCATCCAACTGTGTCTTTTACATATATAAGGAGCTTAGTTGAGGCCCAATGTTGACATGTTATCATATATTTACCAGTACATTGTATTTGATACACTTGAGTTATTTTCGCGTATGTGTCTGTGTGTGCCTAGACTACATGGGAAAACAATCTGTTTTCTTCTAAAATCCCTCAGCTGTTTTAAAGAAAATCATAACAGAGTTTCTATCACTTTTAACTTTTCTACAACTTTTAACACTTGATTTAACCTTTTAATCACATTTTGAAATCCCTTTTGACAAGTAATTTAAGGTAGGTAAAATATATTACCATATTTACAGTCCCAGGGGTTAGGGCAGGAGATCTCGAGGGGCATTTTGGAACCATGTCTACCACAGTGATAAAAGAGTTTTGAAAATTCATAGCTTTGCTAAGTTTAGGTATAGTGATAATAAATCTAAAAGTAAGGTTAAACTAAACTAAACTTAGATAATAAAGTAAGCTTCTAAAACTAAACTAAACATCTAAAAGCTAAATAGTTATTGTGATTGTTTTAGATTCCTATTGCTGCATAACAAATTATCTCAAAATTAATAGCTAAGAAAACACCCATTTACTATCACAGTGCTTCTTGTCAGGAGTTTGAGTGAGCTTGTTTCTGTCACTGATGAGGCCAAAACCAAGATCTACTGGGCTGGGCTCTTATCTGGAAATTCTGAGAACTGCTTCCAGGCTCATTCAGGCTGTTGACAGAATTCAGTTCCTTGTGATTGCAGGACTGAGGCCCCAATCTCCCTGCTGGCTGTCAGCTGGCGGTCATTCTCAGCTCTGGAGGTCCTTGTCTTCAATCCAGCAATGGTGAACTTAATTCTTCTTGTACTTTGAATCTCTCAAACTTACTCTTCTGTTACCAGCCAGGAAAAATTCTTTGTTTTTAAAGAGCTTATGAGATTAGATAGGGTCCAAACATATAACTCAAAGTCAACTGATTAGTAACCTTAATCACATTTTTGAAATACTTTTTGACATGTAATTTAATATGGCTGTAATATATTACCATATTTACAGTCCTAGGGGCTAGGGCAATATATCTTGAGGGGCATTTTGAAATTACGTCTACCATGCAATAAAGGAGTTTTGAAAAATTGTAGCTTTAACACAAGAATCAGAGAATGTCTAACTCAACTTTTCTAAAATGAGGATAGTTCTACGCTTCCTATTAAATATACCATCTTTGCCTCGCCTACCAAAATATTATCCATGGGAAAATATGATATTCTCTTAGGCAAGGGGGAGAGTCTTGGAGGAAGTATAAGTGACATTTTACATCAATTTAAACAATCATTGAATCCAACTAAATACATAATCTTCATCAAATATCTTCCACAATCCATTCAGTTATAACAAATTGTCTACATGCATGAATATGTAAATCCCGTGGAGGAGGGCCTAAAGTGGGAACTGAAATTTCAGTTTCACATAGTTTTGCATGATGAGCTATTGCTTTATTTTGCCCTTATATATCATTTACTTCAGTCTGAAGACTGTGCTCTGAATGCTTTGTCTTTTAAATATTTCCAAATTTCCTACACTAACTTCCTTGGAAATTGCATCAGAGAGTTTCTAATAATAATATTAATCTACTACTACTAGCAACAATACTAATTATAATAATAACGGAGAATGCATATTACTTATGTGTGATAACATCCATATTTTAATTGCATTTATAGATGAAGAATCCGAATTCCAGTAAGACAAGTATCTTGCCCAAAGTCACATAGCTGGTTACAGGCACATGAGGAACTGAAACTCAGACACTCTGGCTTCAGTGTCTGAGGTGGTGATGAATAAATGATCCTGGACATCTGGCAAATGCATCTCACATAAAATTGCCTCTTCTTCTTTTGAATACTTAAGATGTTCACCTAATTAGATCTTGACACTGCTGCTATGTTGCATCTTTTAACCATCTTCCTGTTACCATTCACATGCACACACACATGCATACACACAAACACACAAGTATGCACACACACATTTGAAAATAATCATTCCTCCTTGCAATGTTTCTGACATAAAAAACATAACAATTAAATTGTTTAGGCAGTGAAAAACAATTATTATTTCAAGAAAAGTTTAAAAAAATAAATCTTTTGAATTGTATGTTACTTTGCCATCATAAAATATATGAAACTATGAAACTATATGAAACTATAAAATTTATGAAACTATAAAGTATATGAAACTATAAAAATTTCAAAACATGAAAATTGTCTTAGTAATTTATTTTGTTGTTGCTATTGAAGTTCTACCATGAATGGACTGTATAATTTGGAGAAAAATGTAAAACTTGAATCCTAAGTATACAATTCAAAATTTAAACATGATTTTGAAATATTCAGCACATTATTTTATCTTATTTTAAATTGAAAATCCGGAAATATTTATTAAGTGCTTACTGTGTGTAAAGTGTGATAGTACTATCGAAAGTCATTGCAGTGTTAGTAAAGCATCTTAGCCAAGGTCAAATTTTAGTATACTAGTTACTAGCTGCTTAGCCTTGTCAAATTACCGCTTTGTGCCTCTGTGGAAATATTAATAGCACCATATCATAGCATCATTATATCCATTAAATTAAAACAATCTTTACAATCCTTACCAAAATTACTAGCACATTGTAGCAACTGTTTTCAATTGTTGCTATTACTCTTGCCATCATTAGAATTTAAATTATTAGATACAAGACGGGAAAGAGCAGAGCCTGATTTCATGGAGTTAATAGTTTATTGAGAAGATAAGAGAAGAACACCAATATTTAAAAAGACACCCACAAAATACCCAAAAAACAAAACAGAAAAACCTCAGACTGTCTATAAAGGGAGAATCAAATGGTCTGGCAAAGTTAGGGATTGGGAGTGTAATGGGATGACTTGGGGTGTGGAATTAGGTTGGAGGAAAGACAATATAATGAGGATAAACTTTGTGGAAATGGGGACACTTAAGTTTGAACTTAATTATGTTGGAAAAAAGCTGAATACCTTTAATGTTAATAAATGATTAGCCCTGGTGGTGGAAGCAGAGGAAGCCTCTTGATAAATGTAATGACTGCACTGGGTTTATCCCCCGAATAGAAAGTAATACGGCTACGCTTAAAATTTAAGTCACCGACCATAACACCTACACTTAATATTTAACATCATGTATTTGAAGCAATCTAAAATAATATGTTTTAAAAGGCACACTTGAAAAGCCAAAGCAATAGCAACTTAACATCACCAGAGTTTATTTTTACCAGCCTCGTCCAAGAATCCCCATGGGGATTGCCATTGGGATGGCACCCAGGTCCCTCCAGTGCCTTTAAATACTCCTCCTGACTCTCAGTGCAGCTTTTCCGTGAGTCCCCAAATCCTGGGCATTTAGGGAACTGGACCTTGCTGCTCACTGTTGCCTCGAAGGGAAAAAAGACAAGAGAGACAGGCCAGACGCATTTGACATTTTTGTAATATAATTCTCACTCTCATTCTGAGTATACATAAAGCCAGCTTTTAAGATATACTTATTTTAAATATAATTTAAAAGCTAGATACAAAGTGTGAGAGTTCTTTCATTGCTTTTTTCCTCTAAGAGATTTACTCATTTTCATTTGGAATAGATTTTTTTTTCATTTGTTGTCATGAGTTCAAGAAGACAAGGATATCCCTTCAGATGTTGTTTGCAATTGGCTGATACCAAGTATGTGAGTTCTTATTGTTTTTTATTTTCTTTTTGCATTTCTTTTTTTTTTTGCACGCCTGAATCTATGTAAAGTCATCTATTTCAATAGCTATAGACTCATCTATCCTTATTTGCTTATTTTTTAAGGAAATTATTTTTTCCATGAATATGTATTATAAAAATATATCTGCTTGGTAACTATTTCTTTTATAACCTTTCCAGGCTTCTAATTCATGTCAGAATTTAACGTTTTAATAGTTTAAAAAACAACTTTAGGAGGTTTGTTCTAACAGAAAACGGACAATGGGAACGCTCTCTTGAAATCCTGTTTGAAACTTGCGACTGTTAGATGCTGGGACGGGAGGCTAAGAAAAATTGTGGAATGTTTTGTACTCTACTTCACATAGAAAAACAATGAAAAAACACCATGAAAGTTTGAAAGAAATCAACTAATTGAATAAGACAAGCAATTGCAGAATAAAGATATTAAGAAAATGATAGAATTGATAACTGACCATTTTGATAAGTTAATTGAGAAATCATTTGATTAAAAAAATATAGTCCTTTGCAGCTGGAAGAATCCATGAAAACTACAATTCCTCATTTTCTTAAGAGGAAACAGATACCTAGAGAATTTGAGGGACTTTTTCCTAAATCACATAATCAGGGAGTGGCTGATCAGGAGCAGAACATCCAATTCTTGCCTTACTGTGTCACAGGTCTGTAACACTTTGCAAAAATCCCTGATATTTGAAATGGACAGGGATAGTATAGAAGGAAATTTCAGTGGCCACACTTGGAGAAGTTCAAATTATATCATTAATGGCTATTTCTTTAACAAAGGTAGATCAGACATGTATTATTAAAATTGAAAAACAAAACTGCAGAGAACTACTAAATGACCTAAGTAGAATATAAGGATAAAATAATTATTTTCTTGAAGGGCTTGATTCAATTATTCCTAATTACAAAACAGAGATTGTATTTTGTAGGGTAGGTCTTCATAAATGAATTTTTACCTTGATTTCAGTTCTCCCATCTGTGAAATGGGAAATCCTATTACCTACCCCATGTCCTGGAAGTAGTCTGGGATTTTCGGCAGTGGTTAGTTGCCAAAATCTTTATAACTTCTGTGGAAATCTATATTCAGTGGCCTGTTAAACTCACTGGAGAAAATTTGTTTTCTGAGCTCCCCTTGGCTTATAAACGGTGAAACATTTATAGAATATTAATCTTTTTACAGTTAATAATAATAGAGTTAATATCTAGTTAATTCTTGCAATGTATTAGATGCACCTATCCGTACCTAAACGTTGTATATGGATCTTTTATTTTGATTCTCAGAAGAATCCTATGTGGTAGGTACTGTTATCACTGTTTTACACATGAAAAAAGACAAGGCTCAGAGAGTATGTAACATTCCTGTGATTACTCATCGGTTAAGGAGTGCACCGTATAGTGGAACCCATTTACTCTAACTCAGGCACTCTCACCCACCAATTATAACCTGCCTCCTTTGAAGACACAATTGACAATTTTATTTTAGAAATTGGATATTAGCCAGTCTGGTTTCCTAAGAAACATTTTCTGTGAGACTATGGAAACCAAGATGACCCTGAAAATCAGGGGTTGAGTATTTTTTTCCCATTTTATTCCTTTTTAGAGGTTGTGGTAAGACAGGGTGAACATTGTGTCCTGACTATCCCTTTTAGGATGCTGTCCACAGTAGATTTTCTTAATGAACTTGTAGCAGAAATGAAGATTTCAGATAATCAGAAGTTTTAGATGTGGTGGCATTTCTACTAGTCCACACATATCAGAGGCTGTTATCCTTTCGTGCAACGGACCCTGATTATTCAGCATCCTCTGTTACAAATTTATTGTTTCCTTCCATTAAAATTATAATAAGAGCCAGTATTAGTTCAGCAAAATGAGCCACGAAAAAGAGCAAATTATGAACTTGAGTTTTTAGTAATAACAGCTATTAGATTTAACAGATCATCTTGGAGTTTATTTAAATCCTGTCAGGATTATGAAAGTATAACTAGATTTTTAATGCTGCTATAAAAACCAAATCCAGAGATAGGTGTAAAAGAACACGCAGATATTGGTATAAACGTAGATGCTGATATAGATGTGTTTTCTGATTCCTTATGTCAAATATCTCCTCCCGGAGGAGTAGGGGGGTAAGAAATGCATGTGTCTAGTTATGTTTACATTTTTTAAGACAATTGATGGCATCTAATGCTTAGGGACTAGCATCTATGTCTACATTTACTAAAGTAACAGAGGAAATAATGTGGTAAGTTATATGATTTATTAAATTCCAGTAAAGGATTATGGTTTATATTTTATTTTCTTTAATTTCATTCATTATGTATTATATTTTTATTAAACCATTTTACAAAATAATGAGTTTCTAAAATAACTTTAATTACAGAAATAATACTGAATGTAATCTCTTTGATAAAGAAATCAAGGGGGCCGGCCTCATGGCTGAACAGTTAAGTGCACGTGCTCTGCTACTGGCCGCCTGGATTCAGATTCCTGGATTCGGATCCGGGGGCACCAACACACCGCTTGTCCGGCCATGCTGACGCGGCGTCCCACATACAGCACCTAGAAGGATGTGCAACTATGACATACAACTATCTATTGGGGCTTTGGGGATAAAAAGGGGGAAAAAGAAAGGGAGGAGGATTGGCAATAGATGTTAGCTCAGGGCCGGTCTTCCTCAGCAAAAAGAGGAGGATTGGCATGGATGTTAGCTCAGGGCTGATCTTCCTCAAAAAAAAAAAAAAAATTAAAAAGAAAACAAAATATTGTATAACAGTAAAGTCCCCTTTGACTATCACCCTTTTTATTTCTGAGAAGTAAATCTTCCCTTCCACACCTTTTCCTGTTAATTTGTAAGCACAGAGGTTTCTTGGCAACTATGTGTGTGATTTTTTTTTAACATACAAGTTATCACACTGTGATTATCTTTGTACACTTTATTATATTTTCCATTTAAAAATATATCTTAGTGATGTGTATCATGGTAGATATGCTACATGGATCCAACATTTAAATTTATGCCTAGTTTTCCGTTACAAGAACATACCACGCATTATTTCCATTCTATTAGCAGGAATTCAGATCATTTCCATTTTCCAAATTTGAATGCCTGCAGTGATTATATGTTTGTATGCTTTCTGCAGTAGTTTCACTGGGTCATTTACCAAAATGGTATATGAACAGGCTTTCTAATTTTATTTTTATGAAGTTGATGAGTGGGAATAGTATCTCATTGTTCTTTAATCTGTTGCCAATGAGGTTGAGTACTTTTACATATGTTTTTTGATAGTAGTCATTTCCTTTCTTTATTTTGCCTAGTCAAATATTTTGCTCTTTTTGAAAATTGGGTTACTTATTTTTACATTATTGATTTGTAGCATTTATACTTACTCCCAATTTGTTACTTTCTAAAATACTTTGTTCAAAAGAAATTTTGTCATACAGAAATTTTAAATGTATTATATTTTTTCTTTATGAATTTTCTTTTTGTGCTTTGCTTAAAAATTTTTCCCTACTCTATGCTATAAATCCATGCTAATTACTTCTGAAATATTTTTCCTAGTTTTGTTTGATACATTTGTATCTTTCAATCATCTGGAATATAATTTTTTGCGCTTTACGAGGTTTTATTTTTCCTCCAAAGAGAGATGCAAAGTCTTAACATCAGTTACTGAAAAGTTCATTATTTCACATCAATTTGAAATTTCAACTTAAATATAGGATAAATTCCAATATATTTCTGTGTTTATTTATGACTCTCTTCATTCCAGCAATCTGTCTTCACGAACAACTCTTCAATTGTCATAGTTTTATAATATACTCCAATTCTAAAAGGTATGTCAATCCTTTTCGCTCTTTCTTTTACAAAGTTAGCTTAACTACTCTAGATATTAACTATTTCTGTATTTTTGCATCAAATTTTCAAATTTCATGAAAAATTTGTCAGAATTTCGTTTTAATTATTGTCTGAACTGATTAACTTGGGAAGAATTCACATCTTTTCTATATTGATCCCCTCTACTCATAAACGTGGTATATCTCCACTTGGTTCTAATTGCGAACCATCGCAATTAGAGTTTTGCTTGTGTGTGTCGGGGGAAGAGGGAGAATCTCCCTCTGCCCTTTCCCTTAAGGTTCTTCTGGCTGGCCAAATAATCAACAAGACAGGTTAGCAGAAGAAAATAATACCAAGTTTAGTAACATGTATACATGGGAGAAAGCAGGGACACTGCGTTTCTCAACACAATAGCAGAAATTCTCGTCTTAAATATCTTTTTCAGCCAATGACAAAGGAGGATTTTGGCGGTGGGGGGAGTCAGTTACAGGAGATTACCACTAAAGCACAGTAAACAAGAGTAAGGTTTATTATGTAGCTCAAGGCCTCACCTTCCACATTGATAAGTCACTAGAGATGAGCTCATCCCCCTCTCTTCTCCAAACAGAGAGGGAGATACCTTTACAAATGGAGATTTCCCTTATGTGGCCAGAGAGACAGAACTTCTGATAAGAGGGGCTTGTTGGTGCCTTTCCTATTCTAACATTTACCCTACATTATCTTACAGCCATCATGATAGATCTGTTCCAGGAAGGAGCTACCATGTCAAATTCTTTAGGCAGTTAGTGGGGGAGGTCAAATGTCCCTAGAGAAAACAACCAAGGTAAAGAGATAGATTTCAGGGTGGCCAAATCTTGATCTCCCACATGTGACAGTGATACTTCTAGAGATTTTGCACGAAATCAGACCACAGGGTGTTAACTTCGGCGTCATGGATGGAATGCAAATCAGAAGTCCATGTTCTTCCTTAAAATCCTATTAAAAACCTCTTTGTATGTCAAATGAGCATTTTTCTAAAACAATGCAATGGGAACTCGGAGTAAATCGCAGTGTCCAATTGATGTTGTAACTCTTCATAAACAGGCTGACAAAATTTATCAATGTGTAGGGTTTGTCTTTTTATAAAACTAAGCCTTGAGTTTAGCATTTTTTAATACGTCTTAGATTAGGTTTCAGAAAGGAAGTAAGAGATGTAGTGTCATATTTTGCACTAAAGAAATATTTCGTTTTTAACTAAAATATTCCAGGACTTGGTTGCAGGAGTTATAATCAGCGTGGCAAAGAAAGAAAGTGGTTCAATTCAAAGAGATACAAGGTGTTGAAACAGATCAAGTAAAAAAGAATCTCTGGACGCAGTCTGCCCCTCCAAGGTTGCTGTCATAAAAGGATGTGCCAGAACATGTGACTAGAGGATATAAATGATTAGAACTCCTGGGTTAGATGGGAAGTGAACCGGGAAATAAGGTCAATTCCAGGAAGCCGGAAATGTACCAGAAGCCCATACAATGGAGCAACACTTTTCCCCAAAGGTCTGCTTGTTGCTCTTTCTCTCCCTCCATTTATTTTAATGTTCGTGAAATGGTTCTAAGGGCACTCTCTGAAATTGTCACCCAGAGGCCAAATATTTAGAATTATGAGCTCATTGAAGTCTGATGACATTACTGAACTTTTTGGAATTAGCAGAGATTAAGTCCCTGGGAAGGACTGAGAATTATAATGACCTTCCGGCCCTTGAAGCACAGGTAACCTCAGTGCTATTTTATACATACCAGAGATTCAAACATCACTCTTAAAGTATAATTCTGAAATTGCATCTCAAAATTGACCTGAAAAAGAACATTTCATCTTTTAAGTATTCACCTTGTTATTCATGGAAAGTGAGAGAATTTGGAACTCAGCATAATTGCGATTAATTGGTGATGTGTGGTATCATCGTTACCGTATGTCTGCTCTACAGGACTCTAGCTGTCGGTAGAGATTGTATGTATTTTGTACACTGCTGTACCCTTAGCACCAATTATAGTGATAAACAATCAATATATTTTTATTGAGTAAATTAATGACTTTTAAAATAAATCAATAATTTCAAAAAGTCGAGTGTTTCAGGTATATTAACTTCTCCCTCCACATAATCAAACCCACAGAAGCAATGGGGCATGAAAATGTCACAGAATTTATCCTCCTGGGACTTTTTAGTGATGAGGATGCGAAGGTTGCCTGCTTTGTCCTGTTCTCACTTTTCTATATCGCAATTCTCTCAGGAAACCTGCTCATTCTTCTCACCATCAGGGGCAGCTACCTCAGTGAGCAGCCCATGTACTTTTTCCTCAGCTACCTGTCCTTCATGGACATCTGCTTCACGTCCGCGGTGGCCCCCAAACTGATCACAGACTTACTGGCCCAGCGGAAGACCATCTCCTACAATGGCTGCTTGTCCCAGATGTTTTATGCCCACTTCTTTGGTGCCACTGAGATCTTCATCTTGGTGGCCATGGCCTATGACCGCTATGCAGCCATCTGCAGGCCCCTTCACTACATGGTCATCATGAGCAGACGGGTGTGCTATGTCCTTGTGACGGCCTCTATTATTGGAGCGTTTATCCATTCAATCCTGCATGTACTGATTATTATTGAACTTCCCTTCTGTGGCCCCAGTCAGATAGACCACTATTTCTGTGATGTCTTCCCCTTGCTGAAGCTGGCTTGCACAGACACCCGCTTGTTGGTCATTGTGATCATTACCACCACAGGGGTGCTGTCCATTTTGACTTTTGTTGCCTTGGTAACTTCTTACATCATCATCCTGTCCACCCTGAGGACCCGTTCCTCTGAGGGCCGCCGCAAAGCCCTCTCCACCTGCGGCTCACACATCACTGTTGTGTTCATGTTGTTCTTGCCCCTCATCTTCACCTATGTCCCCACAGCTGGTTCTGTCAGTAACGACAAGGTTTTTGCCCTGTTTTACACCATGATTGCCCCCATGTTCAACCCTCTCATCTACACGCTGAGAAACACAGACATGAAGAATGCCATGAGGAAAGTGTGGTGCCGAGACAAACTGTTTGGAGGGAAATGAGGCCTCTGGTGTTCAAGCCCTTCGGCAAATCCTGCTCTATCCACAGAATCATTAATGTCAACAAATACAGCAGGTACAGAGAGGTGGTGTGCTGTCATCAAAAGTCGCAAGCCTTGAAGAGAAAAGGCCCCTCAGCCACTGTCTTTCTGTTGCTTTTCTGAGACTGTATAGACCGGGAGTGGATCAGATGATCTCCAGGTCTCTTCCAGCTCTGAGGATTTGGAATTTATGCCTTACATTCTGGACCCTACTGTTTTTTATGATCCCTGACATAGTGGACATTATAGCACTTTTATCAGGGCAAATTGTAGAGACTGCATAGTTTGGCCGTTGTGCCCTGCTTTGGAAACAGATATCTTGGCTGAGACACTTCTCACAGGTAGAGTCCTAAGCACTTCCATATTTTTGAGGTTTCCATTGCAATAAAAAAATAAATGCCAAAAATTTTACTTGTTGTATATTTTGATTCTTTATATTAACATCATGCATCTAAAATAATGCAATGCAATGTATTATACTACTCACACTTTAGTAATGGAAGTTACTGTCATTAATTCTTAGTACCCTGTCAGTGGTGTATTACAGTACAGTCTGCCCTCCATATTTGCAGCTTCCCCATCTGCAGACTCAACCCACCATGGATCCAAAGGCCTAAGATTGTTGACCATGTACAGACTTATTTTCTTGTCATTATTTCGTAAATAATACAGTATAACTACTATTTACATAGCCTTTATATTGATTTGGGTATTATAAGTAATCTAGAAATGATTTAAAGTATACAGGAGGATGTGCATAGATTATATCCAAATAACTATGCCGTTTTATACAAGGGACTTGAGCATTAGATGATTTTGGTATGGGGGAGTCCTGGAACAAATCCACTGTGGATACTGAGAGATGACAGTAACTAGAAGTTTCAAATTGGATGATGAACATCTTTTTCAAGCCTATAAGTGTAATTCTATGACTGTATTTATTACCTCATTTTAAAAGTCTTCATTAGTATACAACTTAATGCTCTATGTAAATGTGCAACATAGAAAATCTCCCATCCTGGGAAAGGACCTGGGCTTAAGAAGGCACGTAGCTGAACAAATGTATGTTCCTGGGGTGCATTTTGTTAATCCTCACTGCTCCTGTTTTTTTTTTGTTTTTTGTGAGGAAGATCAGCCCTGACCAACATCCATGCCAATCCTCCTCTTTTTTTCTGAGGAAGACTGGCCCTGGGTTAACATCTGTGCCCACCTTCCTCCACTTTATATGGGACGCTGCCACAGCATGGTCTGACAAGTGATGCATCAGTGTGCACACAGGATCCGAACCCAGGCTGCTAGCAGCGGAGTGCTCGTGCTTAACCGCTATGCCTCGGGGCCAGCCCAATTCTAACTGCTCCTTATGCTAATTAGCATATTTTGATATTTTGTTCTACCATCCAAACTATGCAAATCTGCCTCTTTTCCACTTAGGGAGGCCCTTATACTAGGGA
Organism: Ceratotherium simum simum; assembly: GCF_057802395.1. Lineage (NCBI taxonomy): Eukaryota > Metazoa > Chordata > Mammalia > Perissodactyla > Rhinocerotidae > Ceratotherium > Ceratotherium simum. The sequence goes on from NC_141933.1 coordinate 18,718,679, forward strand.
GAACTAAAGAAGATTAGACTAAGAAGCAGGTAAAACCAACTGAAAACTGGGGCATAAGCCAAGATTATCTTTGGTACATTGGTGCGTGTCCTTAATTTATACAAGAATCCTCAAGCTTTGTGAATCGGAAGGGACTTCTGATGTCCTCTAGGGTCATCCACTAGCACAACATACACCTGAGGAACTGAGGCTACAGGGTGGGTTCACCAAGTAGTCAAATATGGACATTTCTGTTTTTTTCTGGCGCTCCATCCTCTCCACCATAGTCCACACTAAGAAATTGTATTGTATATACTTAAATTATTATTGTCGCTTGTTCAACAGCAATCCAAGTTTTAAGGTGAGGAGTACATTTGCAGAAATTAGCCGTAGTTTGGTCAAGATTTCAACAATACTTTTTCTCTTCCAAAAAACCCCTGACGTGTACTGTCTGAAAAGTCAGAGAACTTAGAACATAAGGGGAGGAAGAAAAGTAATGAAGTATATTGAAAAGGAGATAACAAAAACAATAGCAGATCAACTCATGGTTTAGATTTGATGTTGACCATCTGGTGGCAATTACCTCCTGGTGGGACTATTCAATTCAGGATGGTTAAGGTGAACATAAATGTCTATAGCCACGAGGCTAATTCTGGTGTTTATTTTTAATAAGCCTGTTATTGATGCATATGTAGGCCACATTCTCCGGTAATGAATTAAATTTGCTTATTGTGACAAATTTGCTCTTTCATTTCTCCCAAAAGAAGACAGAACTTTCATAAGTCTGTTTGAATATGGCTCATATTTATCTTTTGTTAACTCTCTTCATATAATTTATTAACAAAAGAGGGGTGAAAATGAATCTACCCAAGTGTGGTTAGATTATGTCCTTCTCTTCCTGTGTGTTATCCGTGGATGAAATAGTGGGAGGGAGACCGGCTGCACACTTAGGTATTTAGAATTTGTCCTTTATGTACATGACCAAGGTTCTGTGCTGTCCTTCATGTCCATTCTCTCTAGTTGGCCTCTTATACTGCTCCTGTCAGAGTACCTTACACTAAATATATTAGAGGTTTTATTAATTCAAGAATATGCCTCAGAATCCCCACTTCTACAGTTTGACCATGCTATTCTTGGATCAGCCAGCTCAATAATACCACATAACAAGCCATTCCAAAACTCATGCCTTATACTAATAAACATTTAATTCTCTCTTTTGTGTCTTTTGGTAAGCTGGGGTTCAGCAGATCTAGTTGGAATTGAGCTTGATGGGGCTTAATTGCAGACTTCAGGGTCGGTTTGGATATATTTCACATAGTTCTTCTTTTTCTCATGTGTAAAATAGAAGTGTTAGCTTTGCTGAAATTGAACTTTTGTGCTCTGTACATGTGATGTTTGTACATTAACTGTTATAGAAGTTCAGCATTGTATGTCTCTCTCTACCCTGTGGTGCACTTAACTTGCAGATTTTCATACTAAAATTGTGCAATAAACACTATTTTGAAGATGTGAATAAAGTGATGAAGTTGCATTATACCTCAAAACAAAACAAAACTGGTCCCCATGCAGGAATTGGACACATCAGAACACTGTCAAAATGAGATGTTCCCAACCAGTTACTATCAAAAACAGTGAAATTCTGGAGGTTCTGACATGTGATAAATGTTTTAATCTCCTGGATATGTTTAAGTGAGAAAGGGATAACATACTGAGGAACATAAAAGCTATCTTTATATATTCAATTGAGCAGTGCATGGAAACATATTTAAAATATTTTAGGCTACTCCAGGGACAGGAGTATAATCACTGGCTAGAAGATACAGGGAGACAAACTTTTATTGTTTTCCACTAGAAAACAAGCTAATTTATTCATCTGGAAAATGAGAAAGATTGCCATTTATTTTCATCATTGAAGACTATAATCAAAGGTACACCTGCCATCTTGTAACAGCAAGGTTATAAAACTATAAAGCTGGCAGCCAATGTTGTGATCATACATCCATGAAATAAGATGGTGTTGTCGACCAGACTCACCCCCACTGAAAGTGGGGAGAGTCTGAATTCTCATGATTCTTGGCCATTTCTTTCCAAGAAACCAAGAGGAGACTCTCTAAGATCCTCTGATTGGGATTGACTCTGAGGAAATTTTGAGAACAGGAATACATTTACAAAGTCTCTGGTAGAAACTTGAATACTATTTTATATGCTCCACTTCTTGGTCTTTGAGAATAAAGAATGTGTCAGCTTTATCTTCTTAGGGACTTCAGAATTTCAATATCACTAATGTCCCTTGATAGCCAAGACTTTAGTGCAAAGATACAAAGGAAAGAGTATTGTGGAGAAAAGTTATCAAATGGATAACATTTATTTACTTCACAGTTTTCTAAATTCAGTTCAAGTTTAGCTCCGTTTGTATTGTTTAGCAGAATGGATGGGGGTATATCTCCAAAGATAGGGATCTTCGGATTTCATTGACTCATAGACCTCTCGTGCTCTAACAACATCAAGCATCATCTAGTCCCAGTGTTTCCAAATCTAAGTTCCCAGATGTACCACTGACCGTATAAAAATTACCAGAGGAGTTTATTAGAAATATAGATTTTTTATACCCTTTAACCCTGGCCTAGTGGATCAGAAACTCTTAGAATAGGTACAGTTATAGTCCAAAAATCTCTCAAGATGATTCCAATGATTGGACAAGTGTGAGAAGCACTGACCTAGCCATCATTTTTAAGTTGAGCAAAGGGAGGTCCATAGAGATCCAGTGAGTATCTGTCCCAGCTGGGACAATAAACATGGATTTTTGTGGTCCAGGGCAAGGTTTTCTTAATTATAACTTCTATTCCAGATGTCTTGCTCCCTTTTGGTCTTTTTTATCATTAATTCTGTGAAGGCATCAATATCAGAGATCATATTTTAAAACACTAACTGTGTACAATCCTTAACATAGTGTACACACACACGCATACTCCACAACCATCAACACATACCCAGGTATAGGCAGTAACTTGAATAATCAGCTTTGTGGAAAAGACAATAAAACAATGGCAAAAAGATAATCAGTGATGTATTCCTTTTCTATAGAAAAATAAAGCTCAGGGTGCACACAGTGAAGGAGGAATGTGTCACCAGCGCCAGTGTCAGTTCACATAAGAAAGTCGTGTTTGTCCAGAATGAGTCTCTCTGGAGTCCACAGTTGGAATTTGGGTGACGTTAGTCAAGGAAGCAGTGATAAATGGCTCCCTGTATTCAGTAAGGCTGCTTGGTTCAAACATTGGAGGAAATATAGTTTCCCAACGATGCATTTCCACAAACTATGCATATCCTGTTGATTGAGTGACAGTCGCCTATTCATCACAGGAGTCTTTGTTTTTATTCAGCTTCTTTACTTTTTCCTGTTGGTCACTTTACATGCTAGTGACTAGTGGCTACAGATGACAAGTACAGATTAGAGTCAGTTAGCAGAAGAATTTTAATGGGATTTTACAATTAAAGTGGAGATATTAGAGGGTTTTTCTTTTTGCCAAATTCCTTATTGTTTGGGTAAAGAAAATGAGTTCTAGAGAAAGAAAAAATTTCCCAAGACCAGAGGAGGAACAATTGTCTTTTGTTTTTTAAGTATGTGTTTTCTCTCTTTCCCATTCTGCACACACTTCCCCTCCCATTCCAACTTGACTAGGTTTAGTTTTTGCTGTGTTTGGGAGGACTTATATAAGAATGTCTTAGCTCAGATCTCTGTTATTTTTAATACAATATATACACATTGAGTCCCTGGTATGTACTAATTGCAGTTGTAAACACTAGAAAACAGCCTTAAGTACTTCACAGTAGACACTCATTCTTTAAAGAAAATTACAAAAAGGCAAAAATGGGGAGAAGAATATAATGGTGCTGAGTATGATCATGCTGAGCTTCTGAGGTTAATAAGATTTCTCTGGCCTAGATACTTCAGAGAATTATCTGATTATGAAATATTAGAACAAGTATAATAATAATAATTAATAATACCTTACTTCTGTAGAATGTGTTATTCTCTCATTTGTTCCTCCTAAAGAAAAAAATATGTGAGGTTGCTTTTATTGTCTTCATTGTACAGGTGAGAAAATTTAAGATCATCCAGCTTACATTGTTACTTTCAACTATTTATCATTAGCCTTCCAGAAAACCTTCCTGCACATTTTCTTCATTGCATTCTTTACTTCTGCATTCCTCAGTGTATAAATGAGGGGATTTAACATGGGACTGATAACAGTGTAAAATACAGCCACCATCTTATCCTCTGAAAAGGTGGTATCAGGGCGCATATACATAAAAGTACAGGGACCAAAGAAGATGATCACCACAGCAATATGGGAGCCACAGGTGGAGAGAGCTTTACGCCTGCCTTCTGCTGACTGCTTTCTCAGGGACACCAGGATGATGGTATAGGAGGTTAGCAAGATAACAAAGCTCCCCAGAGTGATGGTACCACTGTTGGCTGTCACAACAACACCAACCACAAATGTGTCTGTGCAGGCAAGTTTCAGCACAGGGTGGACATCACAGAAGTAGTGGTCAATCTCATTGGGTCCACAAAAGGGTAGCTGGACTACCAGAGCCACTTGGATAAGGGAGTGTAAGAACCCAACTACCCAGGTCCCCAGCAACATTTTATTGCATCTGTCCCGGTCTATGATGGATACATAGTACAGAGGTTTACAGATAGCCACATAGCGATCATAGGCCATTACAGTAAGGATGAAGATCTCAGTGCAACCAAAGAAATGTGTCCCAAACAGTTGCAACATGCACCCCACATAGGAGATAGTTTTGCTCTTGGATAATAAGTCAACAAGCATCTTAGGAGCTGTGGCCGAAGAGTAACAAATGTCTACAAAAGACAAGTAGTTGAGAAAGAAATACATAGGAGACTTGTATAGGTTGCCCATGTGAATTGTCAGCATGATGAGGAGGTTTCCCAGAAGAATGACTGTGTAGAAGAAAGAAAACATCACAAAACAAACTTCTTCAACCTCTGAATTCTGAGAAAGACCCCAGAAAATGAATTCAGTTACATTGCTAATTTTTTCCATAGACTTAATCTGGGAGGCCAAGTTACCAAGATACAATTAATTATCTGAAAGAAAAATATAACAAGGATCAACAAAATTTACTTCTGACTCAAAATAAATGGATAATCACAGTAGTTGAAAATGGAAAAATGGATACTTACTGCTTCTTAGCATGCATACTTAAAGAAATTGAAGTGCACATATTCTGGTCATCTTACCTCCATATGATAGTCCATTCATTTACTTCAGATGAGGAAACAAAGTCCAGCGAGATAAAGCAAATCCCCTAAGTCACACATCTAACCAAGAGTCTCACCTCCCTCACCTTTATTATTAAGGTTTTTTCATCTGTTTGTTTCTAAAAATTTACTTAGTTCTTATCCTGTATAAGGCACTCAACCTAATTTTGAAACAACTTCTGTGTTTGGGGATATGGTACCATTTATATATCTGAAAAGATTCATCTTATTTTTGACACAAAAATGCAAATGTACGTCTGCATTTTTCCTTCTGAATACTGCCATGAGTGTTCAAGTAGTTGAAACTAGGTGACCTTTGCAGGTTCTTCTTCTTATGAAACTCAGATCTTTTTGTACATGAATTTATGGTCCCCTATTTGATACCAAGCTCTTACAGTCAAGAGGTGGTGCGGTGTAGTAGAAAGATGACCTGATATAAACCTGATTCTGACATGATGGTGCTGTAACTCTAGATAAATTGTGTATCTCCATGGGTCTTCGTTATCCCATTTGTGAAATGAGATAGTTTCAATTTCACTATCATCTATCATATTAACAGTTATTTCTACCATGAATTAAATCAATTCCGTCGGCATGGAATAGCCATAAAACTCTGGTAAGGAGCAGAAATAAGAGAAGATAAAACAATAAAATAAACTGCTGGAGACAAAGCAAGATCTGTTTGATTTGAAAGGAGAGGAGGAGAAGTCTTGGGTGATTTCTGCATTCCCCAGGAATTACTTTGACTTGGTATTTTAAAGATTTGTGTGTTAACCAACAAAAGAAAAAATCTCTGCCCTTTAGTGTCATCATTCTTTCATGCATCTTTTTAATCTTTCAAGTTTCATGCTAGTCTATATTAGCTCTCCCATGTAGAATGAATTAAATATTTGTGGAAGAGGTCATCACTGAGAGATACTTTAGTATACGGAAAGATGGGTTTGGGAAGAGGGCAATATTTAACTCAAATGGATGAGTCTTCAGTGGTGGAATTTCAGGTGTTCTAACGGGGTCACTGGAACGTATTGTGAAAAGTGGTATGTGGAATAGTTTTGATTAAAGGGGCTTACAAGTTATTCCCAAAACCAAGCCACAGATGTAAATGATCCTTTAGTTGTAGGCTAGGATAGGATTAGATAGTGTCTTAGATAATCATTAGGAATTTCGTCCACCTGAAGCCACTTCCTGTGACGATTTGTCAAGTTAGCACTTACAACTCTGACCGAACTCTGTGCTCAGCATCCCCTTCCAGCAACATTGTGCCTGGTGCTTCCAGATTTTGGGCAACTACAGGGCTGTGTTTCCTCAGGTCTGTATAATAGAGTTGATAGAGTAGTCATTACAGGTGTGCCTTTTCTTATACAGTACAAAATAATGATAATAATAATAGTAATGGTAATAGTAATAGTAATAATTCAGCCTCAAGCACATCCCTCTGCTTTTTTACATGCTCATTCCCCTCTGGTTTTTCCTTCTGTATTGAAAAAAATACTACTCTCACTGAGAGAACCCTTCAATTTAAGACAGCTCATCATAGCAGTTTTTGACAACCGTTAGTTGTGTTGCTTGATTTCATCTAGAAGAAGCTTAGGAATTGTGCCTCCATTGTCCATAGCATAAGTCCTAGAGGAATTCTTCTTTCCCCTTGAATCAAGACCCATCCCTCCACTTTCTAAGCATTTCACACATGATAATGACTCAATTTCTTTTAAAATTATTCGCGTTTTCTTATTCACCACCATGCTATCCTACTTCATCATCATGTATGAATGCACTTCCTTATCTTATTATCATCTTAATAATTTTCTTCTCCGCTTATTTCTGAGAAGTGTCTTGCAATTGTATTACAGGTATTCAAAATGTAGACATTTGATTGAATTCTTTTTCCATAAATGTTTTATATTAGCTTTAGAAGAAAAAAAAGTCTCACCAGTATTGTCCAGGGCTTGAGTTTTGCTGTATTTTCCTGTCTCTCTTGAGATAATATGTGTGCAGCTTTCCAAAATAAAGTAAGAGTGATGCCTTAGGAATTGCCTTATGAATAATTAGTACTGGAGAACCTCTGACCCCTGAAACTCAAAGACTAGTAGAAGTCAAGTCTTTATCGTTCCTGGTTCTCTCTCTCATCTACTGAAATCTGCCATTTCACAGTATCTTTGGTAACAAATGCTCTTTTCTCTGCTTCTTATAAGGTCTATTTAAAGAGAATGATGCAAAATGTTAATGACCTCAGAGAAAGCCTTTCTCCCAGTCTCCCTCCATAATCAGAACCACATCACACAACTAAAAATGAACTTTAATTTCCAGATGCCTTTTCAATTTGTTAAAAAAACTATTAAATTTTTTTCTTTATTTGCTAAATTTGAAACCCAGTCAATTCTTGCATTTAAGACCATAACACTAATACAAAGCATTTCAGTAAACAGAAGTAACTGTAACAGAAGGGGAGAGGGAAGAGGATGAAATGGGTAAGAGGGCATATGTGTACAGTGATAGATGGTAATTAGTCTTTGAGTGGTGAACATGATGTATTCTACAAAGAAATTGAAATATAATGATATGTACCTGAAGTTTATATAATGTTATACATCACTGTTACCTCAATAAAAATACATAAATTGAATAAAAAATAAGTAATTGCTTTATGATTGTTCCTTGGATGAATGTGCCTCAATATATATATTAAACATTAAATATTTAATATAACATATATAATAAAATATCTTTTGGGAGTATTTCTCTATTAATTTTAATTGTTCTACGCTTTTTGAAAGTTCTATTTGATTGGAAAATAGTGGGTTCAATAGTGCTATTTGGGGTTTACTGCTTTTCTTTTTAATTCAGTCTGCGCTGATTTCTGGAGAAATTGAGGGGAAGAAGTTCACTTCCAGCCTATACCCGAGTGATTCATAGTGCAGGCTTTCGTTCTTTTACTTTTTGATAGTAAACCATTAAAATTGACTCTTGACCACTAATATACTTTCTTATTTTTTTCCTATTTTTACTCTTTCCGTTCCCCTCATTGTGGCTTTTCTTTCTTTGCCCTTTCTACTCTCAACTCACCTCTTTCTTCCTTTTTATTACAACATCCAAAAACTCAAACATACTCTTAGTTGTTCATACTCTTAAAGGGAGCTTATGAGCTGCCCACCACTTGATAGTAAGCATAGCTGATTTACTGATCTCACTGGACCTTTTAAGAGATGCTACATGTTCCTTTTCCAAACCATCCGTAAATAGCTAGAAATGGGACAAATGTATCCATTAGCTCCTCTTTCCCACTGGCAAAGTTCTCAAAAGACAATTTCCCAAAGAAGATATACAGATGGCCAACAGGCACATGAAAAGATGTTCAACATCATTAACTATCAGACAAATAAAAATCAAAACTATGGTGAGATATCACCTCACGCTGGTCAGAATGGCTATAATTAACAACACTCCCTGTTTTTTTGAGATGGGTTCCTTTTAGATTCCACATACAAGAGATGTCATTCAGTGTTTGTCTTTCTCTGATTTATCTCACTTAGCATAATGTCCTCAAGGTCCATCCATGTTGTTTCAAATGGCAGATAGCAGAGTTTCCTTTGTCTCATGGTTGAATAGTATTCCATTGTGTGTGTGTGTGCACGCGCACACATACACACGTGCACACGCATCATATCTTCATCCACTCATCCTTTGATAGACATGTAGGTGATTTCTACATCTTGGCTATTGTGAGTAAGGCTGCAATAGACATGGGAGTGTATATATCTCTTCAATAACTTGTTTTCATTTCCTTTAGTTATATACACTCAGAAGTGAGAATGCTGGATTGTATGGTAGTTTTATTTTTAATTTTTTTTAGGAACCTCCATACTGTTCTCCATAGTGGCTGAACCAGTTTACAATCTCACCAACAGTGCACATGGGTTCCCTTTTCTCCACATCCTCGCCAACAGTTGTTATCTCTTGTCGTCTTGATGATCACCATTCTTATAGGTGTGAGGTGCTATCTCACTGTGTTTTTGATTTCCATTTTCTGATGATTAACAGTGCTGAGCACCTTTTCATGTACCTATTGGCCATTTGGATGTCTTCTTTGGAAAAATTTCTATTTATTTCCTCTGCCCATTTTTAATTGGATTTTGTTGTTGTTGTTGTTGTTATTAAGTTGTGTGAGTTCTTTACATATTTTGGATATTAACCCTTATTTAATACATGGTTTGCAAATATTTTCTACTATTTCATAGTTTGCCTTTTCATTTTGTTGCTTGTTTCTTTTGTAGTGCAGAAGCTTTTTTTTCCATTTTTTAAAATAGATATAGATATATACCTATAGTTAAGTATATAAATATACTTATTTATATACTTAATAAGTATATAAGTATACTTATTACTTATAAGTAATAAAGTATTACTTTATAGTAATAGTTTCTTGCAGTGCAGAAGCTTTTAAGTTTGAAATAATGCCATTTGTCGCTTTTTCCTTTTGTTTTTTGTGCTTTTGGGGTCATATCCAAAAAATCATCACCAAGGTCATTGTCCAAAAGCTTTTCCTCTATGTTTTCTTCTGGCAGTTTTATGGTTTCAGGTCTTACGTTTAAGTCTTTAACCCATTTTGAGTTGATTATTTGTGTTTGATGTGATATAAGGGCCCAATTGCTTTCTTTTGAATGAGAATATCCAGTTTTCCCAACACCATATATTGAGAAGATAGCCTTTCCCCATTGTTTATTCTTGACATCCTTGTCAAATTTCAGTTGACTGCATATGAGAGGGTTTTTATCTGGTCTCTCTATTCTGTTCCATTGGTCTATGTGTCTGTTTTTATGCTAGTACCATACTGTTTTGATTACTGTGGCTTTGTAATTTAGTTTGAAATCAGAAAATGCGATGCCTCCAGCTTTATTTTTCTTGCTCAAAATTGCTTTGTTTATTCAGGGTCTTTTGTGGTTCTATGTGAATTCTAGGATTGTTTCTTCTATTTCTGTAAAGAAAGGCCTTTAGGGCATTGATAAGGATTTCATTGTATCTATCCATTACTTTGAGTAGTGTGGACATTTTAGCAATATTTAAGTGTTCCAATCCATGAACATAGGATGTCTCCTCATTTATTCGTGTCTCATTTAATTTTTCAATCAATGTTTTATAGTTTAAGTGTACAAGCCTTTCATGAATGGGATTGTTTTTATAATTTCTTTCTCAGAAAATTCATTGTTAGTGTATATAAATGCAACTGATTTTTGTATGTTGATTTTTTTTATTCTGCAAGTTTGCTGGATTACTTGATTACTTCTAAGAGTATTTTTGTGGAGTCTTTAGGATTTTCTAGTTATAAGATGATGTCTTCTGTAAACAGTGGTAATTATATTTCTTCCTTTATGGTTGGGTGCAGTTTATTTATTTTTCATGCCTAATTGTTCTGGTTTGGACTTCCAGTACTATTTTGGACAGAACTGGAGAGAGTGGGGTTCCTTGTCTTATTCCATATTTTAGAGGAAGGCTTTCAATTTTTCACCACTGAGTATGATGTTAGCCGTTAGCTTTTCATATATGATCTTTATTATGGTGAATTAAGGTCATTCTATACCTAACGTTTTGAGAGTTTTTTATCATAAAATGATATTAAATTTTGTGAAAAGTTTTCTGCATCTATTGAGATGATAAAGTGATTTTTATTCTTCACTCTGCTAATATGGTGTATCACATTGATGGATTTGCATATGTTGAACAGATCTTGCATCCCAGAGATGACTCCCACTTGGTCACGGTGTACCATCCTTTTAATGTGCTGTTGAGTTATATTTGCTAATAATTTGCTAAGGATTTTGTATCTGTGTTCATCAGGGATATTGGCTTATAGTTTTCTTTTCTTTTTGTGTCTTTGTCTGGCTTTGGCAATGGAATGATGCCTCATAAAAAGATTTTCGAAATGTTCCCTCTTCTATTTATTGGAAGAGTTTAGGAAGGATTGATATTATTTTTCTTTAAATGTTTGAGAGAATTCACTTGTAAAACCATGTGGTCTTGGGCATTTCTTTGTTGGAAGGTTTTGGTTAGTGATTCCATCCCCTATTACTAATTGGTCTGAAGGATTTCTATTTCTTCTTAATTCAGTCTTGGTAGGTTTTATGCTTCTAGGAATTTATCCATTTCTTCTAGTTAATCCAATTTTTGGCATATAATTGTTCATAATAATCCATTATGTTATTTCTCATATCTGTGGCATCGACTGCAATGTCTCCTCTTCCAATTTTATTTAGTTACATGGGTCTTTTCTCTTTTTAACTTTGTTAGTCTCTTTAAGGGTTTTTTTAATTTTAGTTGTCTTTTCAAAACCAACTCCTATTTTCATCAGTTTTTTATATTATTTTACTATTCTCCACTTATGCATTTCTGCTGTAATCTTCATTATTTCCTTCCTTCTCTCAACTTCAGGTTAAGTTTGTTCTGTTGCTAGTTCTTTGAGGTTTAATGTTAGGTTGTTTACTTGAAATATTTCTTCTTTTTAAATTTGTATGCTAATCACTATAAACTTCCCTCTTAGTAACACTTTTAATATATCCCATAATTTTTGGTATGTTGTGTTTTCACTTTCATTTGTCTTAGATATTTTCTAATTTCCATTTGATTTCTTCTTTTTGGTCAATGGTTGTTCAAGAATGTGTTGTTTAATTTCCGTGTATTTGTAAATTTTTCTATTTCCTTTTGTTATTGATTTCTAGTTTCATTCCATTGGGCTCAGATTCTTGGGATTATTTCAATCTTCTTAAATTTGTTAAGACTTGTTTTGTGCCCTAAAATATGATCTATCCTGGAATAAATTCTGTGTGCCCATGTGTACTGCTACTGTTGGTGGAATGTTCTAGATATGTCTGTTAGGTACATTTTACCAATAGTGTTGTTCTAGTCTGTTGTTTCCTATTCATTTTCAGGCTAGATGATCTGCCTGATTTTGTAAGTGGGATATCAATGTCTTCTACTATTATTGTAGTCCTGTGTATTTATCCATTCAGATCCGTCAATATACTCTTTATGTATTTTGATGCCGTGATGTTGAATGCATATGTATTTGTTACAATTTTGTGCGGAAATGACCATTTGTCATTTGTAATGACCTTCTTTGTCTCTTTTGTCTATTTTTTGTCTGATATTAGCGATTCTGCCCTTTATTGGTTACCATTTACCTGGGATCTTTTTTCTATTCCTTCACTTTCAGCCTATCTGTGTCCTTAACTTTAAAATGGGTCTCTTGTAGACAACATATAGTTAGATTTAAAAATTTTTTTTTTTACATTATAGAGCTTCCTCAAAAAATTAAAAATAGAACTACCTTATGATCCAGCAATTCCACTTCTGAGTATTTATCCGAAAAAACGAAAACGCTAATTTGAAAAGATATATGCACCCCCACGTTCATTGCAGCATTACTTACAATAGCCAAGATATAGAATCAACCTAAGTAGGTGAATGGATAAAGAAGATGTGGTATGTGGTATATATATATAAATATATATATACATACATATACAATGGAATACTATTCAGCAATAAAACAGATTGACACCTTGCCATTTGTGACACTATGGATGGACCTTGTGGGCATTATGCTAAATGAAATAAGTCAGACAGAGTAAGACACACACCATATGATCTCACTTGTATGTGGAATCTAAAAGAAAGAAAACAAAACAAACCAAGCTCATAGATAAGGAAAATAGATTGGTGGTTGCCAGAGGTGACGGATGGGGGAGTGGGCAAAATGAATGAAGGGAGTCAGAAAAAATAACATATTTTGTTATTATTGGAGACAAATTATTTAAAAAGTTGTATCTTCTGTGTTTATTGACATGAAAATATCTATGAAGATAGTATTTAAAACAAGAAAGAAAATAAAGAAAAGGATAAGAAAAAAACTTTTTAGATATGTAAATATATAGTATTAAAAACTATCCTGTGGAATTCAGCTAAAGTCTTTTAGTGCAAATTCTTCATGATCAGTAACATTTAATGTTTAATTAAATTAATGCTTGTGACTTTATATCTCAATTAAAAATTGTTTTCACACAGAAAATACAATCTTGTATCTTCATTAATGATATTTGTATAGCATAAAAGAGCAAACTGGAAAAAACTTGAGGATATCAATATGTGGCTTAATAATACATATATTGGTATTATATAATTAATTAGTATAAAAAATTAAAGTAAAATATTTTCAAACATGGTAATAAGAAGTTAAACTTTCTCTTGTGAATGTAACTTTTTAAAATAGACCTTATTTTTTAGATCCATTGTAGGTTTACAGAAGAATTATGCAAAAAGTACCGTGTGTTCGCATATATTTGCTCTGTCCCCCTCACAGTTTCCTGTTTACTAACATATTGCATTAGTTTGTACAATTGTTACAGCGATGAACTAATATTGTTAAATTTGTACTAAAGTCAATTACATTGCATTAAAGTTCATTAAAGTTTACATTAGGGCTTACACTTTTTATTGTACAGTTTTATGGGTTTTGACTTGTGCATTATGTCGTGCATTCATCATTACAGTATCATAAATAATAGTTTCCCTTCCCTAAAAATGACCGGTGCTCGACCTATTCAACTTATCTCTGCTTTCCTTGAACCCTGGCAACCACTGATCTTTTACTGTTTCCACAGTTTTGCCTTTTCCTGAAAGCGAATTTATAATTCATAACTATCATGTAAATATTGCTGTTTCAAAAACTAAATATCCTCCTCAATGTTATCTCATTCATTGTTTTATTCCATTAGTATTTTAAAATTCAGTACATCAATTGATTACTCTACTTCTCGATTACATAAATATATCGCCATTAATTTGGACCATCTATGCTACAATTAGTTTATATGATACAAAAGAAACCTTAATAGACTTCCCTTAAATTAGAAGTAATCAACTTAATAGCAGAAAGTAGATTTTACCTAAACAATACTATTCTGAGAATAAACCCAATAGTCAAAGACTTCCTAAGATCAGAGACTTAACTCAGAAGAGTGAATTTCCTCACTGTTATGTCACTGTTTGAGAAAGATCTAAGTAAATGCATGGTTAGAATTTGGAGTAAACACTCAAGAATAAGAAGAGAGATTACTAGATTTTATATTCTCCCTTACTACATGAACTTTACACAATTATTTGAATCTGGTACTTTCTACTGAGTCAAGAAGAAGAACTAAGTTGAAGGTTCATGATCAAACTTGATGAGACAGAAGTGTCTAATAAATGAAACACTTTGGAAGAGGTAAAAATAGCTAGGCTGTGGATATAAGCATGAGGGGAGGCAGTTAGTCTAGAAGCAGAAAACACCAGAAGTTGACAGGATGAAGAGAAGGAAAAACACTAAATCAAAACCAGAAGTGATACCAGGAAGGCAAGAGGCAGAGACACAGCTGTGAACAGCAACTAAGGCAGTGGGCCTTACATACCAATTTATACCTGGTGCTCTTGTTTCCCCTTCATAAATTTGACTGAACTCTGACCAGTTTATGTATTCACATTATTTATTTTCCTGAAGAAACTAACTCTCAACCCCCAAGTTAGGATTGTAATAACTTCACAATAAGACCATATTCTGTATGAACTTCTAGATGAATCCCAACAATGAAGAAAAATTTGAAACTTCCATTCATCTTTTGTCATCTGAGATCAACGTCTTGCTCCATAACTTCCTCATGGCATTTTTCACTTCTGCGTTCCTCAGTGTATAAATCAGAGGGTTGAGCAAAGGTGTTCCAAGTGTATAAAACACAGCTATCATCTTATCCATGGAAAAGGTGGTTGCAGGACGTGTGTATATAAATATGCAAGGACCAAAGAACAAGATGACCACGATGATGTGGGAAATGCAGGTGGAGAGGGCTTTTCTTCTCCCTTCAGCACTGTGGTTTCTCAGAGAATGCAGGATTATAATATAGGAGAACATCACCATGACAAAACTCACTGTACAGATGGCCCCACTATTGGACACCAAGAGTAGATTGACCACATAGGTGTCTGTACAGGCAAGTTTCAGCAAAGGCTGCAAGTCACAGAAATAGTGATCAATCATATTGGGACCACAGAAAGGTAAACTCAAGGCCAGAAAATCTGAGCTGAAGAATGCACACAGGACCGCATCCAGGCCACAGCCACCAACGCACCACAGACCCGTCGGCTCATCATGGTCACGTAGTGAAGGGGCTTACAGATGGCCACATAGTGGTCAATAGCCATGAGGATTAGGATGAAGATCTCTAGGCAACCAAAGAAATGTGACCAAAAGACTTGAATTATGCACTCACTGAAAGAGATAGTGGTATTCTTCACAAGGGCATCCACAATCATTCTAGGGGCTATGGAAGTAGACAAGCAGGTATCAGTTAAGGATAAGTAAAAAAGGAAGAAGTACATTGGACTCCCAAGTGCTTGACTGGTCTTGATGGTAACAATAATCAACAAGTTACCCAGCAATGTCCCCAAATAGAAAAGCAAGAAAATGACAAACACTATTTTCTTCCTAACAGGATCCTGGGTCAACCCAAGCAGAATAAACTCAGTCACATTATTTTTTGGCAGCATGATTTCATGAACAAGAAGAAAGAGTGAGTGTGAAATAGATTATTTGCAAAAAACACAGGAATTAATTCATGATGTGCTTTTAGAAATAATGGACTATTTTAAGCAAATTAATTTAATATGATATGTGAGATTATGGAATATTTTAAGTGGATATTCTTCAGCGGTACATTTTAATTGTGATTTCTTAATGTCACTTCAATACTTTGTTCCTCAATTTTTAATGACCAGTTTATAGGGTATATTGAGTCTCAAATAAGCTTGTGAAAGTGATATTTTCCTACAGCACTCTTCAAGTAGAACCGTTTGTTAACTTTGACATCATTCTGATTAATTTTGCCAATTCAACAACTATAAACTTAAGAGATAGTCTCTGTTTTCTTATTTCATTCATTTTTTTAAAAATTTTAATACATCTTGGAGCCCACGTTTTGCATGGTGTACTACTTGGCATTCAGGATATACATGACTGCCTTTGTCGGTCATGAATAATAATAAACAACTTCCATACCACTCCCAAAAAGACAAAGAATGTATTCTTTATACATTCATTTACATATCACATATTGTTATATACATTTATACAAACATATATTATTTAGAAATAAACAATGTTCTCCAGTTCTCTGCACATCTCTCCCAGATATTCCATCTTGAAAGGAGGAACAGGAAATACTGATGGCCTTTAAATAATCTCCTGCAAACTTCAAGAAAGATTGGCATATTAGTTCTTGACCAATACTAATGAAGAGAAATGAATGTTGTTTGATAGTTGTTAATATCTCAAATATACCATTTCTATTCATATATCTTCAATTTCTGAAAAGCACATTAGAGTTACATTTCTAAATTAAACAGGAGATATTCCTTAATAGTTTGTTTTCACGATTCAAGTTTTTAGCCCAAGCATTATAGATCTAAAGTGGTTGTGTGTTGAGGTGTCACCAGGCAGATGATGTAGGACCAGATCTTGATTGTAATCCCCCAAACTCCACACTCATGAAACAGAGCAGAGAAGTAGAAACGGGAGAGAGATGTGGTTTTAGAAACAGGCAAAAAATATAGTCAGTAATGGACTTCTTTACTAATTTTTCTGTCTTAGCAAAGTCAAAGATTATTGAACTTTGAAATGTAACTTCTTTCAATGAAGTTTTCTATTTTCAAATTTGAAAACAAATACCATGACCCTCATTTCCAAGAATAAAATCTTTTTTTCTAGATATTGCCAAGTTGATGTTGGAAGAGACATTATATGAAAGCAAAAATATAAACTGAGATCTAATATATTTAAATATAATCTGGAAGACTTACTTATCTTATTGTCTTCCTCCCCAATCTCATCCATACCTCCAATACACTGTCTTGGAAGTTGTGAGTTGACCAAAGCTCAGACTATGATAGACTAAATAGACACAAAATTACTCTTATATATTTTTTCTCTCCTTTAGTAAATTTTCTTCTCAACAGACTTGAAATTTACCTTATCATCCTCCAAATCAAAAACAACTCTTGGGAAAATGTCTGATGAAGTCATTCACTTTGGAGTTCCAAGGATAAAAAAAAGTCTTTTTGGACCTTGTGACCTTGGACAAAGATCTGAAACTACAAGAGAAGTGAGTCTTGGTATCTTAATCATTATGATGAACTTATACTTTCCTTTATTTACTTAAATGAGTGCTGTATCGTATAATATTAGCATTTGAAAATATGGTAGGCATTGGAAACAAGATGATGGGAAAGTCTCTCACTCTACTTAGTCAATGATTTTGTCCACTATCAATCCCATTAGCCTGTCCATTTCTAGAACAAACATTTTCTTTTTACATTTGGACATATATACTTAAAAAATTAATAATAATACACATATAATTTAGTAAACATTAATAACTATGGGTTTTCATCAAATATTTAATCAATAGTTTCACCATGACATTAAAAGTCTACAACCCAATCTTCCTTCATAAAGCTCATTTCTATCCATTTATGTTTCGAACAATCCAAGTTAATTTAGTCATAAATTTATTAACTTCTTTGAAACATATTCTCTGCAGCCTCAAGTGCATTTTAAGGATTCTCTTTTATGTTAAACAAAAGGATTTTTAATCTACTTTATAATCTATACTACCCCATGATTTAGACAAGGGAGAATATACTGCTCAAATCAACAAATATTTAATGAAATCTATGTATAAACAGGGTACGTTCACAATGCAATGGGAGCATGCAAAGACTAGTAAATGTATCAAGTGAATCTCTATAATGGAAGTAATGTAGAAGCCAAGGATTAAAAATAACTAGCTGTAGTGGATCAAGCTCACCTTGCCTTCTTCTTTCTTCCTGGAACCCCTTTCCATTTCCAGCTGCTTCAACCTTCTGTGAACTTTAGGACTGAACTGCTGAGAAACATCCTCAGATGGCCTTCAGCGATTGCCTGTGAGAAGGGAAATTCATTTTCCTGCTCTCTAAAGGGTTTTTAAATAGCTTTTCTTATAATATTAGGTATTATTGCTTATAAAACAAGAATGAGTGTGCTTATTTTAGCTTCCTTCCCAGAATGAGAATATTGGAAAACTATGTGTTCTTAGGTATTTATTTCCCACAGTTCCAACCCAATGTCTTGCACTTTGGAGGTGCTCAGTAAGAGCTTTTAAATTGAATATTCTCTACTACCCCTTAAAATGTGATAATATTTATCTCATTGTTTCTGTACTATATTGATTACAAAACTCATTCACAACATAAATTTACTGGGGCCTTCTGTCTATTGTGCATGGTAGAGAGACAAATATACTTCCAATTTTTAATACCAGAAAAAGGAAAAGAAAACTGAAATCAATTTTAATAATGTTTGAATAGTGTACAACCTGGAGTAGAAGATGTTGTACTCTGAACAGTATCACATGACATATAAGACATCGAATCTCTAACATTAATAAAAATGATAATCTTAAAGCATTTTTTTCATGACTCCTAGGCCCTTAAGGGTACAAAGAGAGACATTTTTCATATCCTCCTAATGTTGATTCATGTTTTTATGTGTGGTATATATATGACCACATGTCCAATTTCCTCCCCCCCAGAGGAGTGTTAACATCTTTCACCAGATTATCAATAGAATCTGACACAAAAACAGGTTACAATCATCCAGCATCAGTAACATAGACAAAACAGCATCAGTAAAATAGCACATCTTCTAATAACTACTGTACTCAACTCAACTCTTCAAACAAGAAAAGCCAACTTTAAAACGGCTAAATTTGCAAAAACAATGATAAGAGAATGTGTTGGTTTGAGAATGGGTGGGAAACAAAGAAGTACTGAAAGAAAAGCAGACGGGAAGAGGTGGAGAACAGATGAGGGTGTAATACAGAGTGTGAGGTTGTTCCTTCTGTCCTATGTTTTATTGCAGATGCTACAGTGAGAAGCATTGCTTTCCTTAGGCACAGTCTCTTAAGCTACCCACTCCTCCCTAATTGAGTTACATTAGACTTCTATCTTTAGGAGAATCCCTACACTCAGTTTATTTCTACACAGAATTTACCAGTCTCTGTGGGAATGTTAATAAGTTGTGCTGAGATTCTTTACCCCTCAAAAGCCCAAATAAAAGAGTAATATAATCTACCTTCCCTGAAATCCTCATTCTGTGTAACTGAATCACATGATTCCTGCTTATCTGTTCAAGATATGCCCTGGGAAACAGCATTACCTGAGAACCAAAAAGTCATCAATAAGCTCAATACCCATTACTTATGTTTGCTATATCTGGTTGCCCCAAATGACATGAAATTAATATTTATTTATTCTTCTTTCCCAATCTTACTAAAGAGAGTAGGAGCCTCATGGAAGAGGAAGGGTAGATAAGATCATATGTGGAAGAATGTTGAGCAGGGACAAATAATGAAAATGGAATATTCTTACCCAAAACATTTTCAGAAACTCCCCTCCCACATGTATGGCATATTACCTTTCACCTTCATATATGGCATGTTATCTTTCAATTTTTAGCCTCTTCATTGTCATGTTTCCTTGGAGCTTTCTGTGAATATTCTATTTTTAAATTAAGTCTCCTAAGTGTGTCAACTGCAAATTATATTCTTACGATATTATTTTAGGAGCATACATAGAGTAATAATTTTATACCCTGATAAAGAAATTCTATTCAAAAATGTCTCTTGGAGATGGAAAAGCTGGCATTCTCCAGAAGCTAGTGACCCCATTAACCTTTTCTACAATTTCTAAGGAGGTGCAATCATTTCTAACTCTCTAGAACCCATACCTCTTAGTGAGAACTTGTCTTGTCACACTAACTCACATCAAAATCATCTGTGAACTCTTCTAACACTCTGCCATCTCTAGAAACTGTAATAAACCTTACCACATGGAATGCATTCATCTATTCCTACACTGCAATGATGGCTTTTCACATACCTGGTACTCATAAAACATTTATTGAGTTCAAAATATCATTTTTCCCCAACATTTATATTTATTCTATTTATTTCCTATATTAACACTAAACATCAAAAAACTTTGAATTATTTTTTTCTTTCTGTTCCTTTCTCAGAATATGTGGAAACAGTATAGTCAAAATAACTATGAAGAGGCCAGCCCAATGGCATAGTGGTTAAATTTATGCACTCTGCTTTGGTGGCCCAGGTTCACAGGCTTGGATCCTAGGCATGGACCTCTGCACTGCTTACCAAGCCATGCTGTGGCAGGCCTCTCACATATAAAGTAAAGGAAGATGGGCACGGATGTTAGCCCAGGGCCAATCTTCCTCAGCAAAAAGAGGAGGATTGGCAACAGATGTTAGCTCAGGGCTAATTTTCCTCACCAAAAAAAAAAAAAGTAGATAAATAAATATGGAAATATATTAGAAAAATTTTTGGATTATTTGTAATGATGCCTCTCTGTGTAAAAAGATGGAGATAAATCGTCACTTACTTGTTAAAAGACTCTCTGAATTAGTCGAGTCAGACCATCCTTTTTTCATAGCAGCCTCCTCATGGAGCACTGAAAATAATGTTCTTGTCTGCATTCTAGGGGGACTAATTCAAGAAATAATTACATAAGTTATTAGCATCCTACAGAGTATTATTCCCTAAAGTTTTCCTTACTTTGCTATTCAGACTCATATCTAATAAACTTAACTTTTTATTTGTCTATTCAGCTTATAAGAATAGCAAGTTAGTCCTCCTCATGCTCATTAACCACATACAAACAAGGATTAGGAGTTTTTAATTGCTTCAGACTGACCAACAGTACCAGGGAAAAAGAAGAATAAAACAAATGAATGGTGGAGAGGGTGGTAAAGAACAGAAAGAATAAAAACAGTATCATTCAGAAAAAAAGAGGGCCGGCCCCGTGGCTTAGCGGTTAAGTGCTCGCGCTCCGCTGCTGGCGGCCCGGGTTCGGATCCCGGGCGAGCACCGACGCACCGCTTCTCCGGCCATGCTGAGGCCGCGTCCCATATACAGCAACTAGAATGGATGTGCAACTACGACATACAACTATCTACTGGGGCTTTGGGGGAAAAATAAATAAATAAAATCTTAAAAAAAAAAAAAAAAGAAAAAAAGAAGTGGGTCACAAAGAAACAACTCTGCTCTTAACCAGAGCCCTAAATTAATCCTCCCTGCATTTATCAGTAGAAGCCCTGCAGAAGAGAAGCGTGTGAGATGATATATTCAAAGTGCTGAATGAAAAAATTGCCAACCAAGAATTCAATACCCAGAAAAAAGTGTCTTTTAAAAATAAAGATGATATACATTTCTGCACAAACAAAAGCTGAGGGAGTTGGTCACCACCAGAATTGCCTTACAGCAAATGCTAAAGAGACTTCTTCAAGATGAAAGAAAAGGAAAATAAACAACAATATGAACACATATGAATAACTATAACTACAAATTTGTTTAATGGAGACAGTATACATAGATATACATTGTGATATCAATAACATAAAGTTATTTAAAAACATGAGAGAAGAAGTAAAAGTGTAGATGTGATTGATGTTAAAATGTTATCACTAAAATACACTATTATAACAGTAAGATGCTTTATGTAAGTCTCATAGTAACAGCACACAAAAACATATATAGGTGACACAATGAGAAACATGGAAAAGAGTCAAAGAATATCACTGCAAAAAATCAACACAACATAGAGGAAAACTGCAAGAAAGGAACAGAGTAACAAAAGAAATACAAGACACACAGAAAATAAATAACAAAAAGCAATAATAAGCCATTCCTTATCAATAATTACTTTAAATGTATTTAGATTAAAATCTCCAATCTGAAGATATAAAGCAGCTGAATGGATTTAAAAAAAAATCGAGATTCTACTATATGCCGTCTACAAGAAAAACAACTTTAGTTTAAGGATATGAATATTATGAAAGTGAGGGCATGGAAAAAGATATCCAATGCTAATACTAATAAAATGGAGCAGATGTGGCTATACTTACTTATATCAGAGAAAATAGTCTTTAAGTCAAAAATGGTCAAAAGAGACAAAGGACATATAATGATAAAAGGACCAATTCATCAAAAGACCATAACAATTATAAATATATATGTACTCAATATCATAGCAAACATTAACATATATGTAGAGAAAAAGGGAGCAATGCAACGATAGTAGGATACTTCAATACTCCCATTTCAATACTGGATAGAACAGCCAGGCAGAAAATTGATAAGGAAACTGCTGACTTAAACAACACAACAGACTAAACAGACCTAACAGACATATACAGAAATTTTCACCCAACAGTAGTAGAATACACATTAACTTAGTAAACCCAAAAAAAGTAGAAGAAAGAAAATAGTAAAGATTAGAGCAGGAATAAAGGAACCAGAGAAAAGGAAAACAATAGGAAAATCAATGAAAATAAGATTTGGTTTTTTGAAAAGATAAAATCAATAAAGCCTTAGTTAGATTAAGAATAAAAGAAGATTCAAATAAATAAAATTAGAAATGAAAGAGGAGACAGTTCAATGAATGACACAGAAATGTAAGGGATTATAAGGGACTATTATAAACAATTATGTTCCAATAAATTGGATAACCTAAAAGAAATCAATAAAATCCTAGAAACGTACAACCTACCAAGACTGAATCAATAAGAAACAGAAAGCCTGAACAGGCCAATAACAAACAAGAAGATTGAATGAAAAACTTTCTAACAAAAAAAGATCCAGGAACAGATGGCTTCATGGGTGAATTCTACCAAACATTCAAATAATTACTGATATCAACCCTTTTTAAACTCTGCCCAAAAAAAGAAGAGGGAACACATCCAAACTCTTTTCTTTGAAATCAGAATTGCTCTCATTCCAAAATCAAAGATAGCACAAGAAATGAAAATTATATGCAGATTTCTGTGATGAACATTGATGCAAAAATCCTCAATAAAATACTAGCAAACTGAATTCAAAAACACATTAAAAGAATCATTCATCACAACCAATAGAGATAAATATTGTGATGAAAGGCTCGTTCAACATATAAAAATCAATAAACGTCATATACCACACTAACAGAATAAAAGACAAAAATCACTTGATTATCTCAATAGATGCAGAAAAAGCATTTGACATAATTCCACATCTTTTAATAATAAAAACTCAACAAAATAGGTATAGGAGGAACAGAGCTCAACAAAATAGTGTCTTATATAAAAATCCACAGCTAACATCATACTCAACGATGAAAAGCTGACAGTTTTTCTTCTGAGATCTAAAACAAGGCAAGGATGGCAACCCTCACTACTTCTATTCAACATAGTACTGAAAATCCTATCCAGGGAAATTAGGCAACTAAAGAAAATAAAAGGAAACCAAGTCAAAAGAGAAGAGGTAAAATTATCTCTCTCTAGATGTCATGAACACATACATAGAAAACCCAAAAACTCTACACAAAATTATTAAAATTAATAAATTCAGTAAAGTAGCCAGATACATAATCAGTGTATAAAAATCAACAGTGTTACAATACAGAAAGAATGAAGCATCCAAAATGGAAATTAAGAACACAGTCCCATTCACATTAACAATAAAAAGAATAAATACTTAAGAACTAACCTACCAAAGAGATGGAAGTCTTATACACTGAAAATTATAAAACATTGAGGAAGAAAATTTCAAAAGACACACACAAATAGAAAGACATCCCATATTCACGTGTTCAAAGAATTAAAACTATTAAAATGTCTTAATACCCAAAGTGATCTACAGATTCAATGTAATCTCTGTAAAATCCCAACAATGATTTTTACAGAAATAGAAAACTATCCTAAAATTCGTATGGAACCACAAAAGACCGGTAATAGCTAAGCATCTTGAGCAGGAAGAACAAAGCTGAGACGTCACAATTCCTGATCTCAGATTATATTACAAAGCTACAGTAATCAAAACAGTAAGGTACTGGCACGACAAAGACAAACAGATAGACCAATGGAATAGAATAAGAGAGGCCAGAAATAAACCCATCCACATACGTTGAACTTATCTTCAACAAGGGAGACAAGAACACATAATGAGAAAAGGACAGTCTCTTCCACAAATGATGTTGGGAAAACTGTATATCTATGTGCAAAATACTGAAACTGGACACCTATCTCACAACATACACAAAAACCAACTCAAAAGGGATTAAATACTTAAATGTAAGACTTGAAACCATAAAAATCCTAGAAAACACAGGGAAAAGCTTTCTTGATGTTGGCCTTGACAATAATTTTTGGGATAACAAAACAAAAGCAACCAAAGTAAAAATCTACAAGTGCAATTTCATTAAACTTAGAAGCTTCTGCACAGAAAAAAAATCAACATAATAAAATGGCAATGTATGGAATGTGGTAAATATCTGCAAATCATATGTCAAATATGGGGTTAATACTGAAAATATATATGGAACATATATACTTCAATACCCAAAATACAAATTACTCAATTAAAAATGGGCCAATGATATAAATAGACACTTCCCAAAAGAAGAAACTCAAACAGCTAAAAGATATATGAAATTGTGTTCAACATCTCAATTCATCATGGAAATGCAAATCAAAGCCACAATGAAATATAATATCCAAAAAACTAAAGAGGAAGGAATACTCCTAAAATCATTTTACAAGGCCAGCATTACCCTGACACCAAAGCCAGAAAAGGACATTATAGGAAAGGAAAACTGCAGGCCAATATACTTTACAAATATAGAGGCAAAATTCCCCCCAAAATATTGCATATTGGATTTAATAACACATTAAGGATTATACACTATGGCCTAAAGGGAATTATCCCTGGGATGCAAGGATGGTTCAACATACACAAATCAATAAATGTGATATACCGTATTAGAATGAAAGATAAAAATCATATCATCATCTCAATAGATGCAGAGCAGGCATTTGACAAAACATAACATTCTTTCATGATAAAAACCCTCAACGAACTGCATATACAAGGAGCATGCCTCAATATGATAAAGACCATATAAGACAAATCCATGACTAACGTCATACTCAACGGTGAAAGACTGAAAGCTTTTCTTCTAAGATCAGGAACACGTCAAATGTGTCCACTCTCACCACTCCTATTCAACATAGTACTGGAAATTCTAGTCAGAGCAATTAAGCCAGAAAAAGAAATCAAAGGAATTCAAATCTAAGTGGAGAAAGTAGGGCAATATCTGTTTGCAGATGATATGATCTTATGTCTAGAAAATCCTAAAAACTCCACCAAAAGAAATTTAAAATGAATCTGCAAATTCACTAAATTTGCTGGCTACAAAATCAATGTACATAAATCGGTTGCATTTCTGAACGCTAAACAAAATATCTGAAAAAGAATTTTAAAAAATCCCATTCACAACAGCACAAAAAAGTATAAAATACTTAGGTATAAATTTAACCAAGGAGGTGAATGATATGAACACTGTAAATTAGAAGACTTTGATGGAAGAAATTGAAGAAAAAACGAACAAATGGAAAAATATTTGATGTTCATGGATCGTAAGAATCACTATTGTTAAAATATCCACACTGTTACTGAACCAAGAGAGTTCACCTCCTGGCGAGTTAAATAAGACTCTACACCAGTGGAAGTTGTCTTACAAAGTAAAGTGTATTTGCAGCAAATAGGAGACTATGAGGAATCATTTCCAAAGTCCCTGAACAAAGGGAAGCAAAGATCTTTTATTTTGGATGGGGAATGAATATTCTAAAGGGAGAGACGGGTATTCATTTGCACAGGCTCAGTTGGAAAACATGCTTTCATATACACTGCTGGTTATGGTGATAAGGCCTAAGCTCCTCCTGGAGAGATCTTAGCATTAAAAATGAGGCAAAGGTCATGAGTGTAGCTCTTGTGGTGAGGCTTGGTCTGGCTCAGAGTGGTTGGTGGTTGCATCTCCTTAACATAACAAAGGAAAAAAACATTTTGGAAAAACAGTTAAATGCTTCCAAACCCACCCTTGAGTTCCTCTGGGCACCTAGTTGGTGATAATACTACCCAAAGCCATCTACAGATTTGATGTAGTCCCTATCAAAATTCCAAGGCCTTTTTTACAGAAATAATCCTAAAGGAATATGGAAACACAAAAGACCCTAAATAGCCAAATCAACCCTGAGAAAGAAGAACAAAGCTAGAGGCATCACACTTCCTGATTTCAAACTATACTATACACTATTCTCTAAACAGTATGAGACCGGCATAAAAATAGACTTAATCAATGGACCAGAGCAAGAGCCCAGAAATACACACTGACATATATAGTCAACTGATATTTGACAAAGGAGCCAAGAATACTCAATGGAGAATAGATAGCCTCTTCAATAAATGTTGTAGGGAAATTGGATAACCACAAACAGAAGACCGAAATTGGGCCCATAACTTACACCACTCACAAAAATTAACTCAGAATTTATTAAAGGCTAAAATGTAAGGCCCGAAACCACAAAACTCCTGGAAGAAAACACAGGGAAAACCTCTTTGACTTTAGTCTTGGCAAAAAGTTTTTTGGTGAAAAGCACAAGCAACAAAGGCAGAAATCAGCAAGCAGGACTATATCAAACTAAAAAGCTTTTGCACAGCAAAAGAAACAATAAAAAAAAATGAAAAGTAAACCTATGGAATGGGAGAAAATATTTGCAAACCATCTATCTGATAAGGGGTTAATATCCATAATATATAAAAATTCATGTGACTGAATACACAGAAAGATAATAATCTGATTAAAACATTGGCAGAAGAACTGAATGCACATTTTTCCAAAGACGTTTAAGTGGCCAACAAGTACATGAAAAGGTGCTCCACATCATTAATCATCAGGGAAATGCCAATCAAAAACATAATGAGATATCACCTCACAGTTGTTAGGATAATTACCATCAAAAAGACAAGAGATAAGAATTGTTGGCAAGAATTTGGAGAAAAGGGAACCCTGGTGCACTGTTGATAGGGATGTAAATTGGTACAGCCACTGTAGAAAATAGTATGGCGGTTCCTCAAAAAATTAAATATCTAGCTACCATATGATCTATCAATCCCAGTTCTGGGTAGACCCAAAGGAAATTACAAGAGGATCTCGAAGAGCTGTCTGCAGTTCCATCTTCTTTGCAGCATTAGTCAAATGGCCAACATATGAAACAATCTAACTCTGTCAAAAGATGAACAGACAAAGAAAATACGGTGTGTGTGTGTGTGTGTGTGTGAGTGTGTGTGTGTGTGTGTGTTTAGTAAGCCCTGACAGTTGGCCTTTCATTTTGTAATACAAGTGCCTGACTAAAGCTTTGATTACCAAGGCATCCATTTCACAGAGGCATCCACTTCAAGGAAGGCTATCTCAAAGAAACACATTGCCAGCCACATGACCAGCTAAAGAGCCAGGATGTGGGCCTCCAGCCCCCACCATGTGGCTCCTTTGTTTTAGAGATCCTGGTTGATTTAGATAATTGGCCATTTGAGCCTCTTGTTATCTTTTTCTTTCTTTTTTCTCCCTTCCCCTGGTTTAAATCCCTCCCTTATGTTTTGAATTTGCCAATGAAGAGTGAGACTTGGGGCCCTAGACCCCCATCCTTGAGCCCAATAAAAGCAGAACCCCAGGCTCTCCTGCATCTCCTGAGACCTCAAATCATAGAAGCAGAGAATTGAAGGGTGGTTACCAGGGGCCGGGGGTTTTGGAAAATGGAAGGATGTTGGTCAAAGGGCACATGGTTTCAGTTTTGTAGAACAAATAAGTTTTAGAGATCTAATATATAGCATGGTGACTATGCTTAACAATACCATGTTGTATGCTTAAAATTGCAAAGAGGATAAATTTTAAATTAAATCTCATCACACACACATGCACACACAATGGAAACTATGTAGAGACAATGAGTATGTTAATTAGTTTAATTGTGGTGATCTTTTCACATTATACATACATCAAAACATCAAGCTGTACACATTAAACATGTGCAATTTTTGTAAGTCAAAAAATATCTCAACAAAGCTGTTAACAGGAGTGAAGCCCGCATTTAGATTCCTGCAGTCTGACTCCAGAGGTTGTGCTCGTAGTCTTTGTAGTCTATCACCTGCCTTGAAGCTAAAATAAGGGCAGTTTAGGATCACGGCCTCAGCTACTTAATGTTTCCTTTGCTTTCCGCCATTTGCAAAGATGTTTGAAATAAGGCATAATATAGGATAGAGGCATTTTTTGCTGACTTGGAAGACACATAGCACTGGTTTAAAATCTTACTTCTGGTACTTCTTAGCAAAACAACTTCAACGAATTTGTCTATTTCTCTGACCTTTAGAATTTTCATCTCTATATTTTCAATAGGAGTACATGACTTTTTACTATTTTTGTGAGACACAAATATGGTAACAACAAGGAAGCCTTGGACACATATTAGATACTACTTTTTCCTAAATGAAAGGATAACTAGAATTCATAATTTTTTCTTTTAGAGGAATTACTTTTGAGACCTGGTGGTCACTTAAAAAGTGTCTGTTGGATGCATATGATAGCCCAGAAATTTTAAAAATTTTACTTCATTTTCCCAGTTTTAATTTGACGAAAAGTGCTTTTGAACCACTCAAACTGTTCAAATTTTTCTTCCCTATGTAGCTGCTTCTACTTCTATTTTACAGCCTTGATTTTTTGGTTTATATTTTAGCTTATTTCTTCTCTTCTATACCTCCTACCTTCAATTAGTCACCTGAAATACAAATCACCATGAAAGCCTGTATAGTGTGTGTGTGTGTGGGGTCACATGTGCTGGTGTTATAGAGAAGTAGATTAGGTAAGTTTATGATGGATCATGACATTTCCATTCAGAGTTAATTATACGACCTGCCTCACGCATGACGTGCTAACTATGGACACCAGTGCAGACACTGAACTTCAAAATATCCCAGAAAGCAAAAAGAAATGAGAACACTGAAAATGCGTTATTTTAATGAATTTGCTTAAAATAATCTTTGACAGGAGGAGAATATTAATATTAGTAAGATTTTCCAATTAGATAATGAGAAACAGTATTAAAAATGACATGGAATGTTATTGAAGGAAGTAAAATTGTATTAAAAATTAAAAAGTTACTACCTTAGAGACAGGCACCTCCACGCCCTAAGGATTCCTGGTATAGGAGGGAACGTTTATCGATCCTGACTCACTCTATTCATGAAAGACCCACCCTAAACTGTTCGGGGAAGAATTGAGAACAAGAGAGTGCTCCAGAGGGATAAGTTTGGGAGGGTCGGGGTGGAGGGGGTCCAGATGGGGACGCATGTGTGTTACCTGATAATCGCTTCGCGCCATAGCAATTCGCGCCATAAAATGTAACTGTTTAAATGTTTTAAATTAGCCAATCATGTAAGACCGCGCCAATCTTTTCCCGCTTTGTGCTTCCAAACCCTATATAAGAATTTGCCCTTTAAGGTCCGGGGTCGACTCCTCTGTCTCCTGCGAGAGATACGTGTCGACCCGGAGCTCCGCTTAATAGACCTCTTGCGTTTGCATCAAGCTCGGTCTTCTGTGTCTGTGGGTCCGCGCCTTCCCGAGACTGGAGTTGGGGTTTCCTTTTTGGGATCCTACATTTGGGGGCTCGTCCGGGATCTGCGCGGTCACCCCAGACTCCGAAGACCCCTTGGAGGTAAGCCTGAGTGACTGGGTGTGTGAGTGTGTGCGGCGCCGCGAAGCATTGTTTTGGTTTCCGTATCTGGGCAGCCGCCGCTTCGGGCCGTGAAGACCGAGCGGCTGCAGTGGCAGACGTGCTGGGAACTGCAGGCTGCAACCCTGGGGGATGCCCCAAGGGACAAGGGGAGTCAGGAAAGCCTGACCACCCCCCCTTCAGGTGGAAAAAGAAACGGCACTCTTTTTCCCAGGGAGGACACGAAAACCCCTCCCGTCTGAAGCCGCCTTCGGTTGGCTTGTAGAGACGCCAACCGGGCGAGATTGTTTATGTTTTGGTGTGTCTTTGGTGTTCGTTGTTCTGTTTTTGTTCGTCACGTGGACCTCATTTGACGGGATGGGATCCTACAGCTGGAGGACCTGCCTTCCCCCTGGACTACTGCAGATGGTGAGATACGGGAACGCCTGACGAAAGCCGGCAAAAAGGTAAGACTTCTTACCACGTCAGCCTCCCGGAATCTCTATCTGCGGAGTCCGGCGGAAGGAAATGGTGAGAATTTTTTCTCTTTCTAAATTTAGATTGGCAGGAGAAAATATTTGGGAAACTAGTTTCTTGGGCTTTTAGTGACTCTTGGTTTAAATTTGGTAGAGTACTCTTGGTTTTTGATCTTGATCCCTTTTCCTCCCAGAGGTAGTCTCTGTTTTTCTCTTTTGTCTGTGTCTTTTGTCATAAAAAGGAAATACCATAGGGTAGGACGCAGGCATAGGCCCTATTAGCCTGCTGTCTGGGCCGGCCCCACAGACTGATGAGTTTGCGGGTCTCACCAGACCGGCGTCTACAAACTTTGCTGTGGGTTATTATGCACATGAAGTGAAGGTCATTGCCGAGGGCATCTTGGAAGCCAAAAAGGCCGCAAATTTAAGTGGGCGCGGGTCGAGCAGTTAAGAGCCATTAGGGCGCTCGCCACTTTCAGAAGACTCCCGTGACAGGATAAGTTGGGTCACGGAACGGGGTAGATGACACAGGTCCCCCGCCAACTGCAAGAAAATGTCCGTGCAACGACGAGGTACTCTGTAAAGCACACAGTCCCCGACCTTGCGGCACCTCCCCCCCAGGTATTATTCTGGCTCCAAGAGACCTAAGGCGTGGCGTGGTTAAAGCTGTCATTGTGCACATAAGAAAAACAAAACAAAAAAAAAACCGGATGAGGTTTTTCCTTCTGTCTTGTTCTGTGTCCTGAGAAAACTTGGCTTTGTGACCAGTGAGAATATTCTCCTTGGTCTCCACCATACGGAAGGTGCATTTACCGGGGTGCACCTTGGTGGCCAGTCGAGTACACTGGGGTTCCGAACTGTCTCTGTCCGGCTGGGCCAAGCTCTCAGGGGAGTCTGAATATCTTTGGGAGTGAATTCTGTGGATCATGGGGGCTACATCATCTGCGCCCTCACCAGGGACGCCTCTTGCATCCATGGGAAAGATTTATTCTAAGTGTGGAAAGTTACCTCCGGGTCTTTCCTTAAAAAGGCTTATTGGTTTGAGTCACTATTAGAATAAATATACAAGTGAAGATCCTACTCGTCAATGGCCAGACGACGGATCCTTTGAATTGGAAAAACTTCTAAATTGGGAAAAAAAAAAAAAAAATGTTTTCAGAGCTCTCACATAATTGCTTAATTGGTACCTAAGAATTAAGGCTAGAAAAAGGAAAGGAAAAATTTGACTAGTCTTAAGACCTTGACTCAGGTTACAATTGAATTGAGAACATGTAAAAGTGTAAGTGTTGATAAGATTATAAAGGTTGGAATGTTTGAGCTAATTTTATATAAAGAAGTTACATCAACCTTGCCTGAGTATGTTTTAAAATGTCTGACTGGGAATGCTCCCCTGGTCCAAAATTATAAGACCAAGACCTATTGATAAAAATCATAATGATAACTATGTTTAAAGGTATAAGAAGTGATGAAAACTGCATGAAATTTTGTAGGAAAAAACTGATGTTATTTCTATTACAGAACTGGTTAACAAAAATAGTAATTTAAATGATGGCTAATTTTATCTGAAGTCTTATAAAGTCTTGTAGGCAATCTAAATAATTATTGGGAATAAGTAACTAAATAGTTGTGAAAAAGATGAACGTTGGATGAACTTTACACAATAATTATGTGTTATGGTGGTTACAGCTTCCAAACTCTTTCTGGTAACTTAAAACTTTAGAGTTTTGCTAAATTTTATGATAAAAATTCTCTGAGTATCATCATTTCCAAATAAGATAAGATATTAGACATTGATTGCTAAATGTACATTTGTCTACTTTTGGCTTTTCATTACAGGAAAACTAAAAGGTGTTTTAGGTCTATTGGTAAACATATGTTTTATTAAAAGATTGTACTATAAAGTAACATATTTCTAGAAGTTATGAAGTGTTCATAAATTTTCCAATCCACAAAATGCTAATGTAAAAAAGTTTATAACTGCTTACTTAGTTTTTACTTAGAAGTCAAAGTCTATAAGGGTTAAAATTTCTAATTAATATATGTGATTGAAGCTACTAAAAAATTAAGAAAAATATGTCTGTGTACAAGAAAAGTAAGATGTATAAAGAAAGAACAAAGAATGGAAATGTTTTGTTTGGTCGATTAAGAAAGATAAATTTGTCCTCAAGTACTAGAAGGGAAAAGAAAGACATGGGACAAATTCTAAATGTAAAAAGAAAGTTATAAGTTTGTGAAAGAGAAATTCTGGAAAAAGAGTTTTTACATGGTCAAGTTGGCTAAGATTAAAATAAATTTAATTAAGTAAATGAGTTTTAATATCAAAAGTAAGCTGGTACAAAATTATAATTTGGTCTTATTTCTCTTAAAAGGATAATTTTCTTAAACTTGATAAAGAGGTTACAAAAGATTTTTCTTTACCTTTGAGTAAGTCTACCTAAAAGACAAAAAATCTATGTTTTGTTGGGATGATTTCCTGTGTTCAAAAGACTGAGAGTCTCTCTATTAAGGCTTTTGGACTGTTAATGCTATGTTTGCTTTGACTGTTTATATTTTTGACAAGCTCCCCCAAAATTCATATCTTAAAGTCTTTTTTTACTTTTTTCTTTGAGAATTTTCAAAGGGCCCTGGAACTTCTCAAAGAAATTTGCTCTCTTCCTATAAGGGGAAAGATACTAAACTTATTAGGCTGATTCAGTATGTTAAATTACATGGAAAAGATTGTCAGACAAGTGATGATAAGTCTGCTTAGGTGCTATTATGTGGGTAAATGTTATTGATATAGGTGTTTTAAAATTGTACAACATTACTGAAATGCTGATCTGTCCTGATTATCAGTCATAATTCTGGTTATTATTATTTTAAAGTGTTGTATGTCACAAAATTAACCAAATTTCTCTGTCAATTGCCATTTTGAAGTCTTGTTCTTTACAGACTTATTTCTTTGCTCTAATGCTTTTGCAAAATGTTTCAACTTCAGAAAAATTCATAGAAAGGACTCTGACATTTACACTGAAGTACAGGCTTCTGATAAACTTTCTGATCATAAAACTGAACTTGATAAGAAATTACAGAAATCTGTTGGAGAGACTGATAACTTCATGAAGCTGCTAACAAAAAGATTGGGATCAAGAATGGATTACACAGGACTGAATGGACTGATTATAATTTTTATGATTTTTCATTTGAAGTATTGCTGAATTTTTAATGTTTTGTTTTTTCAGATTTAAGGAAAACTTTTTCTCTTTTTTCCTGAGCTAGCTATGACTTATAGCAATTTGGTAAATAATACTTTTGTAAGTAAAATTGAAATATTTATCTTTTTCTCTCTATCTGATCCCTCGAATTTGGAAACTCTTAGTGAGTATTGTTGTTTTCATGGCAATATAGTTATTTGCATAAGTTCAATAAGAATCTGTTCTCCTTGTAACAGGATGACTGGAACATCATATTTGCGATATAACCATACAGCTTTTGAGGAATGAAGATTGGACTTTATGGAATAAAGCCACATGGGAATATTGGCCTGGTACCTTGTGTTCCAAGCAGCACTTACCAGGATAAGTAAGGAATGTCACTTATCTGGCAGGTACAAGGAACCTTGAAATATTTTGGGGAAACCTCGGAATAGAGGAATTCACCCAAATTTATAGGTATTGCAGGCAAAGTCTGGTGACAAAATCCTTGGCTTGGCTTTCCTGGCCTCGAGAGGCCTTTAAAGTTCAATGTGAGATTCCTTATAAAAAGTTCCAGCAAAGCAGATTTAAAAGAGCCTATGTGATCAATTGCTATTCTTGCTGTACTTATGTTAATAATTGGGCCAACTCTATCTTAATAAAAATGAGGGTGATTTTAGAGAAAAAAATTATATTTCAGTAAAAACTATAATATACATTTGCAGATATTAGATCCTAGTTTTGTTAATTGTCTTTTGAGGTTTTTATTTTATATCTGTTGACTAGACTGGATCCTGATTTCTTCCAGTCTCCTGAAATATCTGGCTACAGATCTCCAAACTAACATTTTTGATTTTTTCCATCATTTTCATTTGGAATCACTGAGAACTGAACCTGCCCTTTTTCCTGAAGCCTTACAAACTGAAGCTGATGGACTTGATACCATAATATAGGCGTAACCTTGAGAGCCCACCTGCATCACCACCTTCCAAAAGGAACTCAATTGAACTGATCTATCATCAGGACTATGAAATGTGTTCAGTGAGATGAAACAATCTACCAACTCAGCTTCTGGACTATGAAACTTCTTTAAGTTTCAAAAGGACTGTAAAACTTTTAGTTTCAAAGGCGGGACTGTGGGAGATCAAGATTTGGCCACCCTGAAATCTATCTCTTTACCTTGATTGTTTTCTCTGAAAGACATTTGACCTCCCGCAGTACCTACTGGGCAAAGATGGCACAGACTGTTTAACTTAGTACGGGGAGCTTACTACGCCTTAAATGGCTCCAACCCTGAAATGACTGAAGCATGCTGGCTATGCCTAGCGGTCAGCCCCCCCTTATTATGAAAGAATTGCCACCATGGGGGTCTATAATAACACCACGGACCACACGACTTGTCTTTGGGGCAAAGAAGGGCGGATAACCCTAACGGATGTATCGGGGACCGGTTCAGGACTATGCTTAGGAAAAATTCCCCCGGGCTACCAGGCTCTATGTAATAAGACTGAAGTCAGCCTTCCGACCACTCCTGGTTATTTTTTGATACCAGGGCCCAATAGGTGATGGGCTTGCTCCACAGGCCTGACCCCCTGCATCTCAACTAGCGTATTCAATTCGTCACAAGATTTTTGCGTGCTTGTGCAGTTGGTACCTAGAATTTATTATCATACTGCCAATAGTTTCGAGGATGAATTTGACCAGAGATCCAGGTTATGGAGAAGAGAACCAGTATCCCTCACCCTGGCTGTACTCCTGGGACTGGGAGTTGCCGCGGGCGTAGGGACTGGCACTACGGCCTTAGTCACAGGAGAAAGGGGATTAACTGCCTTGAGCAATGCTATAGATGAAGACCTCAGGACCTTAGAACAGTCCATCTCTAAACTAGAAGAGTCCCTCACTTCCCTGTCTGAAGTAGTGCTCCAGAATAGAAGAGGATTAGATCTGCTGTTTTTAAGAGAGGGAGGACTTTGTGCGGCCCTTAAAGAAGACTGCTGTTTCTATGCAGATCACACAGGGGTAATCCGAGATTCAATGCAAAGATTAAAGAAAAGATTAGACATGAGGCAGCAAAGCAGGGAGGCACAACAAAGCTGGTTTGAATCCTGGTTCACTAAGTCCCCCTGGATGACGACCTTACTATCCTCCCTAGCAGGACCCTTGCTGATTCTTTGTCTACTTTTGGTCTTCGGACCATGTGTTTTCAATAGAATTACTGCTTTCATAAGAAAAAGGGTCAATGCAGTGCATGCTATGATGCTCCAATGCCATTACCAAGCTCTCCCACGCAATGAGCCACTGATAGTAGACACCGAAAACTAAGTTCTAAGATTAGAACTAGGGACAAAAGAAGAAGTGGGGAATGAAGGAAGTAAATTATATTAAAAATTTAAAAGTTAATACCTTAGAGACAGGCACCTCCACACCCTAAGGATTCCTGGTATAGGAGGGAACGTTTATCGATCCTGACTCACTCTATTCATGAAAGACCCACCCTAAACTGTTCGGGGAAGAATTGAGAACAAGAGAGTGCTCCAGAGGGATAAGTTTGGGAGGGTCGGGGTGGAGGGGGTCCAGATGGGGACGCGTGTGTGTTACCTGATAATCGCTTCGCGCCATAGCAATTCGCGCCATAAAATGTAACTGTTTAAATGTTTTAAATTAGCCAATCATGTAAGACCGCGCCAACCTTTTCCTGCTTTGTGCTTCCAAACCCTATATAAGAATTTGCCCTTTAAGGTCCGGGGTCGACTCCTCTGTCTCCTGCGAGAGATACGTGTCGACCCGGAGCTCCGCTTAATAGACCTCTTGCGTTTGCATCAAGCTCGGTCTTCTGTGTCTGTGGGTCCGCGCCTTCCCGAGACTGGAGTTGGGGTTTCCTTTTTGGGATCCTACATTATAACAGTCACTAAGAATGTGGTACACTTTAATATACTGAAAGTGATAAATATTAAAAGTTCATGATATAACCCCTGGCATGCACATCCAGGGCACATGTGTGTTAATCTGCTTTGCCCACTCTGGGCACCAACATTCTATTGACAATTCTAACTTATGAATCTGTATTACCCCTTTGTTAAGAAAGTACAAATAGGGAAAGTGGCTTCCTGTTGCAGTAGTGGGTTCTCTCTAACTCCACTAATTAGAGACCAGTCTAGCGAGCATGTTCTGAGCGCCTATAGTACTTTCTCTTATGTTATTGACATAATCCAACTTCAAATAAAATAAGATTATACATTTTTTTCTTCAAACCAGGTTCTACTTCCTGTACTTTAGTCTCAGAAAATATGTTGTATCTCTGGTGCATTTTCAATGTTCATTAGATCCTGACAACATACACCATTTTACTTTCTTACCTCTTAGAGTTATAGGACTCTATTGCTGTAGTTCCTATACACCAATCACACAAACAGCTGACTATCTCAAGGTACATTTGTAACACTATTTTTAAAAAATCACATACATAATGTCTCGGTTATCTTAATAGCCAAAGAAAACAATAAGAAAAATTATTTTAGAATATCAATTTACGAAAAAAGACTGATTCAATAATATGAAACTCTTCAAAGATAAACTAATGACATAATGAAATGAACTTAATACACAAAGTTAGTTCCTTTGCTCTGGAGATGTTCAAGAAAAAGCAGGATACCTTATTTGAAATGTGCAATAGAAAGAATACAAATCATAGAACACTAGCTACAGTTTACTTATAGATGCTCACGTTTGAACAGTTGTAATTATATAATGTCTTTCTTCTTATCAAACCAGAGTATAGACTATGTTATGAGGTACAGTTCACCATAAGCAATGCCAGAACTGAGAACTCAGGTAAAGAAAGAGTCAGACTGAAAATGTAAGAGGAGCTACTAGACTGAGGGCAGAAGCACAGACAAAAGTAAGGAAATCAGGTGCATTATATTAGATTGCATGAGGGAGTCAAGATATAACTATCAAATTTGATATCTGTACAGATTCAGTCAAACTGTGACTCAATAAGTAATCTACCAAGGCCCTCAATTCACTTTTTGCTTTCTGAGCTAATTTTGATATGCCATAACTTTCTCATCGCATTTTTCACTTCTGCATTCCTCAGCGTGTAGATGAGTGGGTTGAGAAAGGGTGTTCCAATAGTATAAAATACTGCCACCATCTTGTCCATGGGGAAAGTGGTTGGGGGGCGTGTATATATAAATATACATGGACCAAAAAATAAGATTACTACAATGATGTGGGAAGTGCAAGTGGAGAGAGCTTTTTTCTTCCCTTCTGCACTGTGGTTTTTCAGTGAATGCAAAATAACGATGTATGAGATCATCAGAGTCACAAAACTGCTTGAGCAAATGGCCCCGCTGTTAGACACCAACAAGATGTTGATCCTATAAGTGTCCATGCATGCAAGTTTCATCAAGGGCTGCAAATCACAGCAATAATGATCAATCAAATTGGGTCCACAGAAAGGCAATCTCAAGGTCAGGATAATCTGAGCTATGGAATGTATAAAAGACCCTATCCATGCAAGAACAATCAGGATGATGCAGACCTGCCGGCTCATGATGGTTGGGTAACGCAGGGGCTTACAGATGGCCACATAGCGATCAACAGCCATGAGAATGAGGACAAAGATCTCCATGCAGCCAAATAAATGTAGTGCAACGACTTGAGTCATGCACTCATTGTAAGATATGGTTTTCTTTGCAGACAGAGCATCCACAATTAGTCTCGGAGCTGTGGAAGTTGAAAAGCATGAATCAGCAAGGGACAAATAAAATAGGAAGAAGTACATGGGGCTTCCAAGTGTCCGGCTGGACTTGATGGTCACAATAATAAGCAAATTCCCTACCACAGTTCCCACATAGAAAATGAAGAAGATTATAAACACCATTTTCTGTCTTATAGGATCTTGTGTCAATCCTAACAGTATGAACTCAGTTACACTGTTATTTTGCTCCATTATTTCAAAGTGGAGAAAGTGTAGGTTAGAAATAAGTAACCTGCAGAGGAAAAAAAATATGAAGTAAATACTACTTTTGGAGTTCAAATACATATGCTGTATTATGGAAGTGCCACTTACCAATGGGTACTCACCTATGTTCTGTGTTGTTTTTTCCTGAATAAAGTGGAAATCAAAATATTTATTCAATGTACTCACCTGACTGCTTATGAAAATAAGGAAATATATACACGGTGAAAATGTAAATGATTCTTCAGGCGTCATAAAGATTAATTTAGGAGATTTAGTATGAGTGGATAACTTCTTGAGCTGAATGTCTTCCTTTAGTTTTCAGCAGGGACCTATTTGAAGCATGTTGCAAAAATAGAGAAAACTTATGCATGATTTACCTTAATATGCTTTCACATTACTTAAACTTGGTAGTCCAGTTATAAAATATCTTCTAGTAAGTATTCTGAATATTCAAGGAATGATAAAACATTTGATCGTGTCTTCCTTAATAAAACTTACACACACACACACACAGATTGAGAGAGAGAGAGAGGGAGAGAATGAGAGAGAAACAAACACAAATTTAGCAATGAACATCCAGTCAGTTGGTCCAGTATCATGAGACTTATTTCAACCTTTGCCTTGACTAAGTTTATCTCCTTTTACGTTCTCTCCCAAACATTTCCAGTTGTTTACAGTTCTAAATTCAGCTTCTATCATTAAACTTTATACTTTTTAAATTATGCTATGTGGTCCAAGGTTAAATTCTTCCCTTTATTCATTATTTTTCAGAGTCTTTCAACATATTTTCTTAAGACACAAGGAGATACTGAGATGAAAATGAAGGAAAAATAGAGGGAAAACGGTTTTCATAAATCAGAATATTCTCCCAAATTTCATGTTGTGTTAAGCACCAGGGATTTAGAAAATGAGCTCATGAAGCTCCGAGTCATAGCTGAAACTTTTCAAATTAAATTCTTGGGATCTATGTTCTTGAGTGTCCCATCTGCTGACTTCAGTAAGAGAAGATAGAAATAGAAGAGAACTAATATTCATTCATACATACCAAACAGAAAACAAATTGTTTTGTGTACCTCATCACATATATTCTCCAAATAATAGCAAAGTTAAAAACACAAGATAAGTCCCAAACTGGTAAAATATATATGCAACATACATGCCAGACAAAAGCATAATTTCTTCAAATATGCATGGATTTCAGAGAGCAATCTTTACAAACACAGAGCAAGTGAATAATGGGCAAAAGAACTGATTTCAAAAGAAATCTTTTTTATTAAAAATAATTAAGCACGTGAAAAGATGTTCAATTTCATTCACAGCTAAATACATTCAAGTTTAAATTCCAATTAGACATCTTTCTCAGCTACTAGATTAACAGTGATCTTTTTGAATAAATGTCTTTTAACATATAGTACTGAAAATAATGCGGGAAACAATCAATCCCACACGTTTTTGGTAGGAGTTTGGGTGCAATCTTTTAGGGAGGGATTTTCAACATCAATGATATTACAACTGCATATACACATAAGTCTAGTGATTCCATTTGCTGCAGAAAATCTCACTTACAGTCACAAAGACAACCATTGCAGCCCTTTCCCTGGTAGCAAAAGATAGGAAACAACTTCAGGGGCCATCAGAAGGGAGATGAATGAATCAGGGATGGTTCTTTATGCAAGTACTAATCAAAATGAAGGCGATATATATGCA
Organism: Ceratotherium simum simum; assembly: GCF_057802395.1. Lineage (NCBI taxonomy): Eukaryota > Metazoa > Chordata > Mammalia > Perissodactyla > Rhinocerotidae > Ceratotherium > Ceratotherium simum. Next base: position 18,758,976 of record NC_141933.1, read on the forward strand.
ATGGTTTTGAAAATATGCTGTAAAGTGAAAGAATTCAGAACTTTGTGCTTAAGATGGTAATATTTTCATTAACAGCAGAATAATATGTATGACATACACATACATTCTTACATAAATTAACTGTATTTAGAAAACTAAAATAGCATGATATTTGTGGTCTCCAGCTAGGGAAATTGCATTCTTAATGTCAGAGTTGGGAAGATGACCTGCCTTTTAATACATTCCCTTTGGTAATATTTGAAAATATGTCATAATCATGCTGCATTAAAAATAAAGCTTTTAGAAACCTTATCTCAGGAAGTGATTTGTTATTCACATTGGCATACTACTTATCTAAAACAATTGTCTTCTGATGTAGGCTGGAGGGACGGCAAAATTCTTAGCGCACGTTAAGATCTAGGAGTTTGAGTAAGATGATGAGTCAGTCATAGAGGCAGTTCTGGAATTGAGTGCTCTTTATCACATTTCACACCCCTACACCGCCATTAACTACAGGTCCACTTACAGTCTTAGATGTTTTTCAAATATGCTCTTTATCAAAACTCTTCAGCAAACAAATGAAAACTTATTTGCAGTTTCTAACAAATAAGAATTATGAAAAGATTCTCTATCTATCATCTATCTACTTATCTATCTTACTAGATAGAGATATAGACAGACGGATACATTTGTATAGTTCACAAAATTGATATATATGTGTATATATGTATAAATTTGAATGATAGATAAAAAAGTGACATATATTAGAATGAAGCAACACAAGGAAAGTAATTTTTGTCTGTTCACTGCTGAATTTAAGCATCTACAAAAAACTAGGTGTTTAATAATAAATATTTGTTGAATGAATGAAAAAATTAAGAGAATTTCCTACAGATAATATCCAATAGTTTTCAGCCCTATTCTATACTCGGTTACCATTGAGAAGGGAAGCCTACATCCTGCTGTATTCCACAGCAAAATCATCATATCTGTGGAACATTCAAACAGGTATTATTTCTCTTTGCTTATCTCTCACACCTTAGTCTAAAAATAGCCCTCACCTAGTGTCCATTTCCAACAGGAGCTGCTGTGCACATCTTTTATTTCCATCTTCTCAGTTTAGATTGTAAAGCACTTCTAGAAAATCCCCTAAACTTCCTATCCTTCCATTAGTGCCTTTTATATATTAGATGCACACTGTGGCATTGATCAGATTCATTTTCTCTAAATAGTAAATACAACTAGGTTAATCCCCAATGCAAATCTTACCAGCTTTCATAAGAGCTTATGCAGAGGTTAGGATGTTCAATTGCCCTCTTTCCTTCCCAAAATAATTTGGACACTCTTTACTCAAATGAGAATAAAAACATGATTCTAAAATTCAGTCAGATTATCTGGAACCAGGATCTCTTTGATCTCACAAAGAGGCTTATGTTCTCACCTGCATGAAAGAAGACAGAAGGGGTGATCCTAGATTCATCCCACACTTTCATAAATCCACTCTCACTCAGGGTTTTGACTGGTAAATGCTTCTTTTGCCTTCCCTGTAGGAGTATACAAAAGTGAATGATGCACCATATAGGAGTCTGGCCAAGGTCATTCTCTAAAGTGTCCCTTCCCTTCCAATTAAAAAACATAAGCCAGATGTGATAAAGAACTTAATAATCAATTTATCTTATTACATTACAGAAAAATAAAGATGACCTATTCTCACAATTAAAGGTGCTCATTTGGGCCATAAATGACATCTTTTGACTAGTATAAAAAATGATGATCATTGAGTGCCCAGGTCTCGGTTTCTAATACCATTCTTCAATAAAATGAATCATGGCTTTTTGAAGAAATGACTGATTCTAGGTCTGGGGCAGTGAATGCACAAGATAAACTGCAGCATTTTGTAGTGCTTGAAAGTATGGAAGTGCTAAAATACACACACACACACACACACACACACACACACACACACACACAGTGATTAGGACATGCCCAAGGGACACAGGAGCCAACTGAAAGAGCCCCAATGGCCAAAGCTGGAAAAAAAATTGAGCAACAAAATAAATAACACAGAATTGAAGTATAACTCATAGTATTAAAAACATCCATGAGTTCATAGTAATGTAAATAATTGAGTAAATAGCTAAATAAATAGGGTAAAATAGACAAATCTCACATGAAAAAGAATTCATAATAATTATATAGCTACTCTGCTTTCAAGAATTATAAAATAACTCTCCATTTCTTATTTGGAGTGTACGTAGTGCCTTCCTCCAAAAGATACACTGTGGAATGGGGGGAAAAGAATAAATGTACAGAGGAGATATGTGACAAACACTACCTCAGCCAGGTGATCAAGCTTAACACCAACAGTGAGAAGTCACATTGAGAATATGCACCCACTGATGTGATGTATGAAAATAGCTCTTTACCTCAGTGGTCTTTCTCCCAGTAATCCATGACCCCAGTCTAATCTTGAGTGAAATATCAGGCAAACTCCAATTGATGGCTTTTATACAAAATATCTGATTAGGACTTCTCAAAACTGTTAAGTTCATCAAAAACAAGAAAAGTCAGAAACTGTCACTACCTGGAGAAGCTGAAGAAAACATGACAACTGAGTGTAATGTGGTTTCCTGGAGCAGATTCTGGAGAAGGAAAATGGCATTAGTTAAAAACTAAGGAATCTGAATAAAGCACAAATTTTACTTAAAAATAGTGTGTTAACATCAATGACTTAGTGGTGACAAATGTACCATACTATGTAAAACGATAACAGGGGAAACTGAGTGTGGAGTATATGGGAAATTTCTGGATTATTTTCACAACTTCCCTGTAAATATAAATGTATTATAAAATATAAAGTTTATTAAAAATGAATGGCTTATTTCATTTCACATGTCATCAAAATTTATCCATATTGTAGTATGTGTCAGAATTATTTTCTTTTTCAATGCTGAAGAATATTTCAGTGTATGTATGCAACATTTTATCTGTTAAAATATTGATGGACACTTGAGTTGCTTACATGTTTTTGTTATTGTGAACAATGCTGCCATGAATATGAGTGTACAAATAGCTCTTTGAGTCCCTGCTTCCAATTTTGGGGGTATATACCCGGAAGTGGAAATGCTGGATCATATGCTGATTCTAATTTTGTTTTTGAGGAATGCCTTACTGCCTTTCATAGTGGCTGCTCCATTTTGCATTACCATGAACAGCGTACAAGTGTGAATAGTGATGTCTGGTCATCTTTTCATTGCTTATTGGCCACTGGCATATCTTCTTTTTAGAAATGTCTATTCAAGTCCTTGTCCGTTTTTAATTTTTTTTTTTTTTTGTGAGGAATATCAGCCCTGAGCTAACATCTCATGCCAATCCTCCTCTTTTTGCTGAGAAAGATTGACCCTGAGCTAACATCCGTGCCCATCTTCCTCTACTTTATATGGGACGCTGCCACAGCATGGCTTGGCAAGTGGTGCATCAGTGCGTGCCCAGGATCCGAACCGGCGAACCCCGGGTCGTTGAGTGTAGCGCACGCACATAACCGCTTGCGCCACCGGGCCAGCCCCCATTTTTAAATTTTAAATGAGAGATGATTGACATATAACGTTGTGTATGTTTAAGGTATACAATGTTTCGATTTGATATATTGATATATTAATATATTGCAATATGATTACCACTGTAGTGTTAGATAACATCTTTATCACGTCACATAATCATCTATCTTTTTGTGTGTGAGAACATTTAAGATCTGGTCTCTTAGCAATATGAAGTATATAATACAGTATTGTTGACCATAATCACTATGTTGTGCATTAAATATCTAGAACTAATTCATTTTCTAATTTCAACTTTGTACACTTTGAACAACTCCTCCTCAGTTACCCCAACCTCCAACTCCTGGTAACCACCATTCTACTCTCTGTTTTTATGAGTTTGGCTTTTTTAGATTCCACGTAATAGTGACATCATGACAGTATTTGTCTTTCTGTGTCTGACGTATTTCAGTTAGCATAATACCATCAAGTTCTAACCATGTTGTCACAAATGGCAGGATTTTTTTCTTTCTTATTGCTGAATAATATTCCATATATATATATATATATTTATATTCACAGATACATCATATCTTCTTTATCAACTCATCCATTGATGGACCCCAGACCCTTAGATAGTTTACGTATCTTGCCTGTTGTGAATAATGCTACAATGGACATGTGAGTGCAGCTATTTCTTCAATATCCTGTTTTTATTTCCTTTGGATATATAGAGTGGAGTGAGATTGCTGAATCACATGATGGTTTGATTTATAATTTTTTGAGGAACCTCTGCACTGTTTTCCAAAGTGGCTGTACCAATTTACCTTTCCACCAACAGTGCACATGTGTTCTCTTTTCTCCATATCTTCACCAACACTTGCTATCTCTTGTGTTCTTGATGATAGCCATTCTAACAGGTTTGAGGTGATGTCTCATTGTGGTTTTGATTTACGTTTCTCTGATGATTATTGATGTTGAACACCTTTACATGTACTCATTGGCCATTAGATGTCTTTCTTGGAAAAATGTCTATTCAGTTCCTATATTTTGGATATTAACCCTTTATCAGGCATATGGTTTGTAAATATTTTCTCCCATTCCATAAGTTGCCTTTTCATTATTTTGATTGTTTATCTTCCTGTACAGAAGCTTTTTAGTTTGATAGAGTTCCACTTGTTGATCTTTTGCTTTTGATGGCATATACAAAAACATTTTGTCAAGACCAATGTCAAGGAGTTTTTCCCTTGGTTCACTTCTAAGAGTTTTATCATATCAGGTCTTATGTTTAGGTCTTTAATCCATTTCAAGTTAATTTTTGTGAGGGGTATAAGATAAGGATTCAGTTTCATTTTTCTGCATGTGCTTATCCAGTTTTCCCAAAACCATTTATTGAAGAGACTATCTTTTCCCCATTGCATATTCTTGGATCTCTAAATGTGATATACTATGTTAATAAAATGAAAGATAAAAATCATATGATCACCTCAAGAGATGAAGAAAAAACATTTGACAAAATACAAGATACTTTCATGGTAAAAATACTCAATAAACTGGGTATAGAAGGAACATACTTCAACATAATAAAGTTTATATATGACAAACCCACAGCTAACATCATACTCAAAGGTGAAAAGTTGAAAGATTATGCTCTAAGGCCAGGAATAACTCAAGGGTGTCCAATCTTACCACTACTATTCAATATTATACTGGAAATACTAGCTAGAGTAATCAGGCATGATAAAGAAATAAAAGGCATTTAAATTGGAAAGAACTAAAAATGTTTCCATTTGCAGATGATATGATATTATATAGAGAAAATAGTAAAGACTCCACCAAAAAAAAAAAAAAGTCAGACCTAATCAATAAATTCAGTAAAGTTGCAGGATACAAAATCAACATACAGAAATCAGTTGTGTTTCTGTACATTAACAACAAAATATGTAAAAAAGAAATAAATGAAACAATCCTACTTACAGTAGCATCAAAAACAGTAAAATACTCAGAAATAAGTTTAAGCAATAAAAAGAAAGATCTGTACGATGAAAACTACAGAACTTTGATGAAAGAAATTGAAGAAGACACAAATAAATGGAAGAACATCCCCTGTTCACGGATGGGAAGTGTTAATACAGTTAAAACGACCAGGCTACCCAAAGCCATCTATAGAATTCAACACAATCCTTATCAAAATTCCAATGACATTTTTCACAGATATAGAACAAACAATTCTAAAATTTGTATGGAATCACAAAAGACGCTGAATAGCCAAGGTGTTACTGAGAAAGAAAAACAAAGCTGGAAGCATCACACTTCCTGATTTCAAACTGTACTACAAAGCTACAGGACAGTCATGAATCACTTAATGATGGGGACATGTTCTGAGAAGTGCATCAGTAGGTGATTCCATCGTCATGTGAACATCATAGAATGTACTTACACAAATCTAGATGGTATAGCCTACTACACATCTAGGCTATATGGTACTAATCTTATGGGAACATCGTTATATATGTGGTCAATCATTGACCAAAAAGTCATTATGCAGCACCTGACTATAAGTGTGAATGATATTGTGAAATTTTTGCATCTCTTATCTCTTCTATTTTCAAACCTCAATTGCGTGCAAGATGTCAATCTGAATTTATGCCCATCTGCCCCATTTTTGAAGATTTCTTCACATGCTCACAACAGATAGATGTTCCTCTCTTCCCTTTACATAGGGTAAATATTTTTTCTTTTTTTAATTTCAGATTTATTGATGTATAATTGACACGTAAAATTTTAAGCTATTTAACGGGTACATCATGGTGATTTGTTATTCGATATATTGTACACATTGTGAAAAGATTCCCTTCAAATAGTTAATTAACACATCCGTCACCTCACCTATATACTGTTTTTTTTTTTTTTTTGGTGAGAATAATTGAGTTCTCCTCTCTTAGTACATTTCAGTTACACAATACAGTCACCAAGTTTTCAGGCATAGTCACCATGTTTTATATTAGATCCTTAGACCTTATTCATCTTATAGCTGAAAGTTCGTTCCCTTTTACCAAACTTTCCCTATTTCCCCTACCTCCCAGCACTGGGAAAACACTTTTCTACTTTCTGTTGCTATGGGTTTAACTTTTCTTTCTTTCTTTCTTTTCTTTTTTTTTTTAGATTTCACATATAAGTCATCTTTAAACCTGATGATGCAAAATGTAAACAGCCTGGAGCATGTTCTCAAGAGTCTCTTCTCTTTCTTAAGCAATACCAATGCATTTAACATTCTCTTAGGTTTCTATTTAGTCCTTTTAAAACAGTACTTCACTGATATTTTCAGTTAAAATTTACCTTCCATTGTAATTATAAATTACATTCTCTGAATAAAATAAAAATACTGTTAGTAAACATATATGGGGGCTGTTATTTTAAAAATATAAATTTTAGTAAATATACTTTGAAATTTCTTTTTGAAAATTTCATTCTTATCATGATGAAAATAGATAACACATACTAAATTTTTTTCCCCCTAAGCTCTTTATGTATACCGTCTTGTTTAATCCTCATGACAAGCCAATAAAATAGGGACTATTTTCGTTTCTAATTTACAGACAAAATTTAGGCCCAGGATTTCAAATATCTTTTCTAAAGTTACAGGGCTATAAAGTGGTAGAGCCGGGATTTGGATTTATGAGTCCTAGTCCACAGTTCATACTCTCAATCATTGTATTATACCACCCATCTTAAAGCCAGAATGAATATAGTTCGTGATCGCTCATCCACTTCCAAATGTTTCCTTTAGTTTAAGCCATCTGGTAAGATATTTAAATTAAGAGGTAAAGTGAGACAGAAGCGTTTATTAGTGATTTGGGAGACATACAAGACTGCTTTAAAACTTTCCTTCTGGTCCTTCTTAGCAGAACAAGCTCATAGAATTTGTTCACTTCTCTGAACTTTAGATTTTTCATCTGTAAATTTTCAGTAAACATACCTAACTTTGTACTATTTTTATGAGACACAAGGATGATAACAAAAGTGCACTGAACACATTTCAGGCATTCTACTTCTTCCTAAAATGAAAGAATAATTAGAATTCATAGTTTCTCTTTACGTAGAATCACTTTTGAGGGTGGATGGTCTCTTCAAAACTATACATTGGATGGATATCGTGTCCCAGAAATTTAACAAATTTTTACACTATTTTTCTAGTTTTAATTTAACTACAAGTTCTTTTGAACCATATAAACCTTCTAGATTTTCTTCTCTATGTAACTTCTTATTCTATTATCTTAACTTCATTTTTTCAGTTACGTTAGCTTATTTTATTTTCTTCTATATCTTTTACCTTCATTAATTCATTCATCTGAAATGCAAATAACCATGAAATCCTGTATTTTGTGTATGTGTGTGTGCTGGTGTTATGGAGCTATAGATTAAATGAGTTTACAATGGAATCATGACATTTCCATTCTCTGGTAAATACTCAGCCCTCCTCATGTATGACATGCCAATTTTGAGACACCAGGGTAGACAATGAGCTTCATAATGACTTGGAAAGTAACATGAAATGAGAACAAGAAAACTCGTGTTATTTTACTGAATTTATTTCAAAATAATCTTTGACAGGAGGATATAGCTGGAACTGGTAAGTTTGGTGCAATTAGAGAATTAGAAACCTTGGCATTCATCTTGCCTGTGAAGTAGGAAAAAAATAGCAACTCACAATCATATATGACTGTTTTTTATTCTCACAATAGTCAGACTGTCATATCTGATATCTGTACAGATTCAGTCAAACCATGACTCAATAAATAATCAGGCCAAGACCTCAATTCATTTTTTGCTTTCTGAGGTAATTTTGATATGCTGTAACTTTCTCATAGCATTTTTTACTTCTGCATTCCTCAGCATGTAGATGAGTGTGTTGAGGAAGGGTGTTCCAATAGTGTAAAATACTGCCACCGTCTTGTCCAAGGAGAAAGTGGTTGGGGGGCGTGTATATATACACATATATGGGCCCAAGAATAAGACGACTACAATGATGTGGGAAGTGCAAGTGGAGAGAGCTTTTTTCTTCCCTTCTGCACTGTGGTTTCTGAGCAAATGCAAGATGACAATATATGAGATCATCAGAATTACAAAACTGCTTGTGCGAAGGGCCCCACTATTTAGACACCACCAGTAGGTTGATCACATAAATATCCAAGCAGGCAAGTTTCAACAAGGGCTGCATATCACAGCAATAACAATCAATCAAATTGGTTCCACAGAAAGGCAATCTCAAGGCCAGGATAATCTGAGCTATAGAATGTATAAAAGACCTTATCCATGCAAGAACAATCAGGATGATACAGACTTGCTGGCTCATGATGGTTGGATAATGCAGGGGCTTACAGATGGCCACATAGCGATCAACGGCCATAAAGATGAGGACAAAGATCTCCATGGAGCCAAATAAATGCAGTGCAAAGATCTGATCCATGCACTCATTGTAAGAAATGATTTTCTTTTCAGAGAGAGCATCCGCAATTAGTCTAGGGTCTGCGGACGTTGAAAAGCAGGTATCAACTAAGGACAGATAAAATAAGAAGCAGTACATAGGGCTTCCAAGAGTCCGGCTTGACTTGATGGTCACAATAATAAGCAAAATTCCCTACCACAGTTCCCACATAGAAAATGAAGACGATCACAAACACTTAGGATCCTGTGTCAATCCTAACAGTATGAACTCAGTTACACTGTTATTTTCCTGCATTGTTTCAGTTAATGCAGGGAAAGCACTGGTTAGAAATAATCTGCACAGAAGAAAAAAAAGAATTTTAAAATGAATGCTACATTTGGAGGTCAAATACGTATCCGAGATCATGGAACTGCCACTTTCCAGTAGGTTATCCCTTACCTGCTGTGTACTGCTTTTATCTGAATGAAACGGAATTCATAATACTTATTCAATCTATTTACCTGATTGCATATGAAAATAATGATATAAGAAATAGAAAAATAAAAATAAATGATTCTTCAGACATAACAAATGTTAATTTGGGTTATTTGGCATGAGTGAATAACTTCTTCAGCTGAATGTTTTCTTCTGTTTTCATCAAGGACGTGTCAATATCAGGGCAGCGTGTTGCAGAAGTAGAGGAAAGTTTTACATGATTTATTCAATGTGCTTTCACATTTCTTCAACCAACAGTCCAGTTATAACATACTCTTCTAGTGAACATAGTATTAGAGAACGATTGTCTACACATTTCCGAATGTCTTCTTTGATAAAACCTAAACAAACACACACACACACACACACACACACACACACACACAATAGAAGGAGGGATGTGGAGAGAGAGAAACAATAAAAATAAAATTTTCACAGTGAATGCCCAGCCAGTTGGCCCAGTCCATCCTGAGACTTATTATAATCTTTTGCCTTGACTAAGTTTATTTCCTTTTAATTTACTTCTCAAAACTTTCTAGCTGTTTAGAGTTCTAAATTCAGCTTCTATTATTAAACTTTCTACTTTTTTAATTATATTATGTTGTCCAAAATTAAATTTGTCTCATTTATTATTTTTCTAAGTCTTTCAACATGTTTTCTTCAGACATAGGACTTACTGAGACTAAAATGAGGAAATAGAGGAAGAACATTGCCGTAAATCAGAACACTCTTAAATTTCAAGTTACAGGTTAAGCACAAGGGATTTAGAAAACTCAGGAAGCTCTAAGTCATATCTGAAACTTGTCAGTAGAATTCTTGTGATATATACATATATCTTGAATGTCTTGTACTCTCACTTCAAGTAAGAGAAGATAGAAATAAAAAGAGAATTTATATTTACTCATATCTAATTACATGCCAAACAGTGGACAGATTATGTGCCTTTGTATTCTCCAAATAATCGCACAGTCAATAGCAAATTATAAGTACCAAACTGGTAAAGTATATTTACAACTCATATAGCAGACAAAGCATAATTTTCAAATATAAATGCATTTCACTCATCAACCTTCAACACAGAAAAATTAAGCCAGCCCTGATGGCCTAGTGGTGAAAGTTTGGCGAGCTCTGCTTCGGCAGCTGGAGTTCAGTTCCCAGGCACAGAACCACACCACTCGTCTGTCAGTAGTCATGCTGTGGTGTCAGCTCACATAGAAGAACCAGAAGAATTTACAACTCTATACAACTGTATACTGGGGCTTTGCGGGGGGAGTAAAAGGAGGAAGATTGGCAATAGATGTTAACTTAAGGCGACCCTTCCCCTGCAAAAAAAAAACACAGTAAAATGAATAATGGGCCAAAAGGTCAATTTAAAAAGATACTCTTCTACTTCTTCAATATAATTAAGCATATGGAAAGATGCTTAATTTCATTCCTAGTTTAGTACATTTAAATTAAATTTCCAATTAGATATAATTTTCACTTATTTTAATAAAGTAATCTTTATGATACAAATTTGTTGACATGTAGTGCTGACAAGTTGTGGGCAATAGTCAACCCCACTCATTTTGGTAGGAGTTTAAGTGGGTGCAACCTCTCAGGGGATGATTTTCAACATCAATAATATTATAACTTCACATAGTGATTCTATATCCTACATATACTCTCACTGCCAAAGATGGGAAAGAGCCTAAAATCCATCTGAAGAGAGCTGAATGAATCAAGAATGGTACTTTTATTAATACTGCCCACTGATATAACCATTGATTTAAAAACAGGCTGATATGCATGCAATGGTCTCTAAAATATATTTTAAAGTTAAAAGAGGACAGAACTGTATGCTAAGATGGTAAGTTTTAATTAAAAGCAGAATAAACATATTACATACATACACTCTAATGTAAGTGAATTGTACTTAGAAGAATATCAACAAAAGCGTGCGTTTGTACTCTCTGTGTGAGGAAACTGCATTCTTGGCATCAGAGATGTGAGCTATACCTAATTTTTAAGATGTGCTCTTCGGTAAAATTTGAAAATACATCACTATCATGTGTTTCATCCCCCAAAAAAGTACAGTTTTTTTAAAACATTATCTTTTCTTAGGAGATGGTCTGTTGTTCACACTGGCACATCACTGAGCCATAACCACTGTCTCCTGATGTAGGCGGGAAGATGAGCGATATTTTTGAGGCAACAATAAGACCTAAGAGTGTGAATGAGACAGTGAGCTAACTATAGAGGCAGCTCTGGAACTCAGTGCTTTATAATCTCATCACACACCATCACTCTGCCATTAACTACAGGCTCTCTGGCTTTCTTGGATGTTTTCCAAATATACCCTTGTCAAAGCTCTACAACAAACAAATGGAAAATTGTTTGCAGTTTATATCAATTAAGAATATTATATAAATATCTCTCATCTATATCTGTTTATCTTTATGAGTATGTAGAAATATATATATATCAGAATTCCATATACACAAGTGACACACCTTGAAGGAAGCAACATGAGGATGAGAAGTTTTGTCCATAAACTGCTGAATTTCAGTATCTAAAAAAAATTAGGTGCTTAACAAATATTTGTTGAATTAATGAAAGAATTAAGAAAATACCCTATAATACAATCCAATAGTGTTCTGCACTATTCTGTACTCAGATGCCATTGAGGAAAAGGGAAGCCTGCGTCCTGTTATATCCAGCACCACATCATCATGTCTATGGAGCATTTCCTGGAACTCCTGGAAAGTGGATAGTATTTCTATTTGCTTCTCTCTCCCACCTCCATTCCAATACCCCTTACCTAATAGTGCCATTTCCATCAGGAGCTGCTGTACACATTTTTTATTTCGATCATCTCACTTTAGAATGTAAAACACTCCGAGAAATGTCTTAACTTTTCTATCCATCTGCAAATACATTGTATTAGATACTCACAGTAGTGTTGATCAGATTCATTTTCTCCAAGTATTAGGTTAATCCCCAATACAAATCTTACCAGCTTTGGTAAGAGTTTATGCAGAGCTTAGGATGTTCAGTTGCCCTCTTTTCTTCCCAGGGCAATTTGGACACCCTTTACTCAAATGAGAATAAAAAATGTTTCTTAAATTCTGTCTGATTATCTGGAACCAGGATCTCTTTCATCTCTCAAAGAGGCTTAAATTCTCACCTTCATGCCAAAGGGCAGGCTAAAATGGTCTCAGATTCACGCCACTCTTTCTGAAATCCATGCTCGCACAGGATTTTGACTTGGAAATGCTTCTCTTCTGGCTTTCCTATAGAAGGATTTAACATGAATGATGCACAGTATAGGAGTCTGGGTAAAGTTATTCCCTAAAGTGTCCCTTCTCTTCCAATTAAGAAACATGAACCAGATGTTACACAGAACTTAATCTTCAATTTGCCATATTACATTAAGAAAAAAAAAGGTGGCCTATTCTTGCAATTAAAGATGTTCATATGGGTCATAAATGACATCTTTTGATTAGAATAAAAAATGATGGTCCCCTAGTTCCCAGGTCTTGGTTTCTAATACCATTCTCCAATAAAATGAATCAGAGCTTCTTGAAGAAATGGCTGATTCTAGGTCTGGAGCAGGGATTGTAAAGATGAACTGAAGCACCTTGTAGTGCTAGAAAGTATAGAAGTGCTAACACACACACACTCACACAGTGGTAAGGATACACCAAATGGACACAGGGGCCAACCGAAAGAGCCCCAATGGCCAAAGCTGGAAAAAAAATTGAGCAACCAAATAAATAACGCTGAATTCAAATATAACTCAAAGTACAAAATAAATACCCACATAATGATATAAATAATTGAATAAATAACTAAATAAATAGGGGAGAATATACAGAAGAATTCCACGTGATTTATGTAACTACTCTGCCCTCAAACTCTTCACCTCTTAAGCGTAGGCTGTACACAGAGGCTTCCTTCCAAGACCACAGTATGGGAGGAGGGAAAAGAGTACGTTTACGGAGAAGAAATGTGACAAACACTACCTCAGCCAGGTGATCAAGTCAGAGAAACGGTCACTGTCTGGAGGAGCTGAAGGAAACTTGATGACTGAATGTAGTGTGGTGTCCTGGAGCAGATTCTGGAGAAGATAAATCCTTTAGTAGAGTAACTAATGAATCTGGATAAAGCATGGATTTTAGTTAAAAAAAAGTAATAATGGTAATTAATTACTTGTCATAAATATGCCATACTAACATAAGAAAATAATAGGGGAAACTGAGTGTGGTGTATATGGAAACTCTCAGTATCATTTTCACAACTTCCCTATAAATATAAACCTGTTATAAAGTTTACTAAAAATGAACAGCTTCTTTCATTTAACACATCCTCCAAGTTTGTACATGTTGTAGCATTTGTCAGAAACTCTTTCCTTTTTAATGCTAAATAGTATTCCATTGTATATATACCAGATTTTGTTTATCTATTCATGTATTGATGAATATTTAGGTTGCTTAAACATTTTGGCTGTTGTGAATAATGCTACTATGAACATGAGTGTGCAAATATCTATTTGAGTCCCCGCTTTCAATTATTTTGGGTATATGCTCAGAAATGGAAATGCTAGATCATATGGTAATTGTATTTTTAACTTTAGAGGAATGCCACATTGTCTTTCATAGCAGCTGCACCATTTTGCATTCCCATGAAGAGTGCACAAGTGTGATTAGTGATGTTGGGCATCCTTTCATTACTTATTGGCCGCTTGTATATCTTCTTTGGAGGAAATGTCTATTCAAGTCCTTTGTCCATTTATTAATCTAGTTATTATTTGTTATTGAGTTATAGGAATTCTTTATATATTCTAGGTATTAACCCCTTATCAGATGTATATTTGCAATAATTTCTTCCTAACCAAAGGGATGCCCTTTATTTCTGTTGAATGAATCATTTGATGCATATAAGTTTTTAATTTTGATGTAGTTCAATTGATCTATTTTTTTCTTTTGTTGCCCGTGTTTTTGGTGTCATATTCCAAAAATTATTGCCTAATATAATGACCTAAAGCTATCCTCTTTACTTTTTCTAAGAATTCTATTGTTTTGGCTCTCATGTTTATGTCTTCAGTGCATTTTGTGTTTATTGTACGTATGGTGTAAGTTAAGGGTCCACCTTCATTCTTTTGCACGTAGATATCTAGTTCTGCCGATACCATTTTTGAAAAAACTGTCCTTTCTTCATTGAATGGTCTTAGCACCCTTGTAGAAGTCATTTGACCATTCATATGATGGGTTTTTCTAAACTCTAGTCTATTCTATTGGTCTATATGCCTGTCTTTGTGCTAGTACCACACTGTTTTGATTACTGTAGCTTTACAGTAAGTTTTGAAATCAAGAAGTGTGAGACCGCCAACTTTGTTTTTCTTTTCATGATTTTCTTGGCTATGTGGTCCCTTGAGATTCCATGTGAATTTTTCAGATAACTTTTCTATATCTGCAAAAAATGTCACTGGAGTTTTGATAGGGATTGTATTGAATCTGTATTGTTTTAAGTATTATTGATATCTTAACAATATTAAGTTTTCCAATCCATGAAAATGAAATATCTTTCAGAACCAATAGCATATATACAGTCATGCACTGCATAACGACGTTTTAGTCTATGATGAACTGCATATACAATGGTGGCCACACAAGATTACTACCACACACCATCAAGTTTGCGTAAGTATACTCTAAATGATATTTGCACAATGATGAAATTGCCTAATGACACGTCTCAGAATGTATCCCTGTCATTAAGTGATGCATAGCTATATATGTAGAGAGAGAGAGAGAAAGAGAGAGATTATTATAAGAAATTGGCTCTTGTAATTATGGAAGCTGGCAAGTGCAAAATCTGTAGAGCCAATGTCCCAGTTTGAGTCTAAAAGCCAGAAACTACTGTAAACTAGTAAGAGACAATGTCCCAGTTCAGGTCCGTAGGAAGCTGCCGTAGAATCAGGCAGTTAATGTGCCAGTGTGCAGGGTGTCAGACAGGAAGAGCTGATGTTTCAGTTCAAAAGCTCTCAGGCAGGAAAATTCTTTCTTACTCAGTGGACCTCAGCTTTTCGTATTTTTCAGGCCTTCAACTGATTGGATGAGGACCACCTACATTAGAAAGGACAATCTGCTTTACTCAGTCTAATGATTCAAATGTTAATATCATCCAGGAAAACCTCACAGACACAACCCCAAACAATGTCAATATAATGGATCAGCATGATATCTTATAGAATGAAAGATAATCGTGATCCCTATGAACTGAATTATGACGCAGTGCTGGAAAGTTGACATCCCCCTCCCATAGGACAACACTGCTGGCCTTGCAAGCTGAGATCAAACTGCGTCTGGTGGTCTTTATTGACAGGGAGATAAAAAGCATTTGCCTGATCTCTAGCTACATAACCCGTACCAGATGATCTGTGAATTTGCTCAAGCAATGAAACCACATCTCGTACGGCAGTTGCAATTGAAGTCTCCACCTGGTTAAGCTTACAATTATCTACTGTCATTCTCCATGATCCATCTGTCACCTGCATAGGTAAAATAGAAGTGTTGAATGTGTGTGTGGGGAACTTCCCCCTTATATCTTTGAGGCCTTAATAGTGGCACTAATCTGTGTAGCCCCTCCAAGAATGTGGTATTGCTTTTGGTTCACTATTTTCCTAGGTAAAGGCAGTATTGGTGGCTTCCACTTGGCCTTTCCCACCATAATAGCCCTCACTCCACAGGTCAGATAGCCAATGTGGTGATTCTACAAGTTGCTACGTATGTGTGTTCCAATTATGCATTCTGGAACTGGGGAAAAAGCCATAGCACGGGTTCGGTGACCCATTGGACCCACTGTGAAATAGACCTAAGCTAAAGCTTCATTGATCATCGAACTCTATAACTTCCTGCTCTGACTAGTGGACCACAGTGTTGTTTTTGGGTCTCCTAGAATCATTGTCAGGTCACAGCCAGTGTCCAGTAGTTCCTGAGAGGTCTGATTATTTTCTTTTCCACAACGCACAGTTACCCTGATAAAAGATCATAGGTCCCTTTGAGGAAGGCTGGGAGAAACAAAAGTATACAAATTTTTAGCAGTGTTCCGGGGTCCTTCCTCAAGGGGACTTGATCTCCCCTTTATTCAAAGCATTCAGTCTGTAAACTGGCTCAAGTCTGGGAATTGATTATGAGGTGATGGTGCTCAGGGCAAGCTGCCCCAGGAAGCACCACTCTGTACTGTATGTGGATTATTTCGAGCTGAAGACAATAAGGACTCAGAGAGCTCAGGAAAAATATTTGAGTTTCCCCTCTCAAACTGCCTAAAAAATTTAAAACCAAAAAATCTGTTTTAGGAAGGGGTTATTATCATGACTGCTATAAAAGATAATTTAGGATAGAGGTTACAATAGAAAAGGCACCAACAAGCCCATCTTATCGGGAGTTCTGTCTCTCTGGCCACATTCTTTGGATGGCCCTGCGAGGAGTTGTCAGACAATCATTTACAAGGGAAGTCTCCATTTGTAAAGGTATCTCCCTCTCTGTATTGAGAAAAAGGGGGGGTGAGCTCATTTCTAGTAACTTATCAATGTGGAAGATGAGGCCTTGGGGCTGTATAATAAACCTTACTCTTGTTTACTGTGCTTTAGTGGTAATCTCCTGTAACTGACTCCCCCCACCCCCAAATCCTCCTTTGTCATTGGCTGAAAATGATATTTAAGACGAGAATTTCTGCTATTGTGTTGAGAAACGCAGTGTCCCTGCTTTCTCCCATGTACACATGTTATTAAACTTGGTATTATTTTCTCCTGCTAACCTGTCTTGTTGATTATTTGGCCAGCCAGAAGAACCTTAAGGGAAAGGGCAGAGGGAGATTCTCCCTCTTCCCCCAACAGAGGCCATGGCTCTGTTTTTATGATTCAAGTTAGACTTTTGTTTTCTTAGCCTATAACCTCTCTGCTGACACAGATCAGTGAAAAATTGAGTTGGCTTTTTCTCTATTTCACTTCTAGGAACATCATGATCAACTAGCCAACACTGTAAGTCTTCTTGCGTTGATTATTCTGATTGTTGTTTTGACTCTGCTGTCCATTATGGTAATGTGGGAGATCAAGATTTGGCCACCCTGAAATCTATCTCTTTACCTTGGTTGTTTTCTCTAGCGACATTTGACCTCCCCCACTGACTGCCTAAAGAATTTGACATGGTGGCTCCTTCCTGGAATAGATCTATCATGATGGCTGTAAAGATAATGTAGGATGGAGGTTACAATAGGAAAGGCACCAACAAGCCCCTCTTATCAGAAGTTCTGTCTCTCTGGTCACATTCTCTGGATGGCCCTGCGCAGGAGTTGCCAGACAATCGTTTACATTTATAAGGGAAATCTCCATTTGTAAAGGTATCTCCCTCTCTGTTTTGAGAAGAGGGGGGATGGCCTCATTTCTAGAGGCTTATCAATGTGAAAGGTGAGGCCTTAAATCTGCATAATAACCTTACTCTTGTTTACTGTGCTTTAGTGGTTATCTCCTGTAACTGACTCCCCCCACCCCCAACATCCTCCTTTGTCATTGGCTGAGCATGGTATTTAAGACGAAAATTTCTGCTATTGTGTTGAGAAACACAGTGTCCCTGCTTTCTCCCGTGTATACATGTTATTAAACTTGGTATTATTTTCTCCTGCTAACCTGTCTTGTTGATTATTTGGCTAGCCATAAGAACCTTAAGGAAAACGGCAGAGGGAGATTCTCCCTCTTCCCCCGACAGTAACAATGCCCACCTTGCCTTTAGGGATTGAGTGCCATCACTCGGCCACTGTCACCCAGGATCACATTACTCCCACTGCATTTAGATTTCCCAATTCAGTGACCATAGTTCCCATTAAAGCTCTGGTCTACAGAAAAGAGTAATCACAGAGCTTTTCAAGGATGCCAGGGTACCCCCCTCCAATTTATTTTTTATGATTGTGATGAAAGGTATGTTCTCTGGACCCTCCCAGTGTGGCTGAGTAGATCTTAAATGAAAAATCCACTCTAGCATTCTAATTTCCTTACTCTGTTGAATTTCTTCCTCTACATTAAACCAAGGCAGGTCTGGTATTTCTAAGTCTCTGACTGTGGGCCACCATTTGGTTCGTGTGTTTGCCACCAACCACACAAACTGCTAGAGCCTTTCTTAACTCCCCCAGCTACAACGTTAAAAGTGGAATCTCTGCTTAGTGAGCCCACATCAATAAACTCAGCCTGATCAAACTTGATGTTTCTTCTATGATTATCCCATAACTTTAATATCTATTCCCATACATATTTCCCAGATTTCTGTCTGTATAATTAGAAAACTCAAGTAGTTATTTTGGAGTGCAGTGCACTTCCTCATGTGTCACGCTTTGTACCTCACTTTTACGGGCCTGCTGGGACTTGTGTCTGGTTATAGGTCTAGAACAAAGGAGGGTGGTGGGGTGGGTCCTGAGGAGAATCGGCATTGTCTTTCATGGGAACTGCCTCAGGGGAGGCCATTGCAGTTTCCTCAGGCAATGCAAGGTTGATCCTTCAGAAACAGGGGGAGAAGCCACTTCCACTGGGAGTGGAAAGGCCTCTTCCACTAACAGAGACTCATCTTCTCTCTCTTCCATCTTCTCAATTTCCTCATCCACTCAGTCATCTAAGCGAGAAGCTGGGTTTTGTTTAGTACTCTTCTTTCTCGAATCTTCATCCTATATCAACTTCTTTTGTTTATAATTCCTAAATATTTCTTGAATCTTTCTCTATTTCTCCATGTTAGTTTGGGTTTCTTAGATGCAGACCCTGAGATGGCATTTTAGTGAAAGTGATTTATAAGGAGAAGAGTTGAGGGAAGCTGACTATGGTAGTGTCGGGAGGAAGAGGGAGAATCTCCCTCTGCCGTTTTCCTTAAGGTTCTTATGGGTGGCCAAATAATTAACAAGACAGGCTAGCAGGAGAAAATAATACCAAGTTTAATGACATGTATACATGGGAGAAAGCAGGGACACTGCGTTGCTCAACACAATGGCAGAAATTCTCGTCTTAAATACCATGTTCAACCAAAGACAAGGAGGATGTTGGCGGTGGGGGGTGTCAGTTACAGGAGATTACCACTAAAGCACTGTAAACAAGAGTGAGGTTTATTATGCAGTTTTAAGGCCTCGCCTTCCACATTGATAAGTTTCTAGAAATGAGGTCATCCTCCCTCTTCCCAATACAGAGAGGAAGATACCTTTACAAATGGAGACTTCCCTTGTAAATGATTGTCTGGCAACTCCTTGCAGGGCCATCCAGAGAATGTGGCCAGAGAGACAGAACTTCCGATAAGATGGGCTTGTTGGTTGCTTTTCTATTGTAACCTCTATCCTACATTATCTTTATAGCCGTCATGATAATAACTCCTGCCTGAAACAGATCTTTGTTTTAAATTCTTTAGGCATTTTGGGAGGGGAAACTCAAATATTCTTCCTGAGTTCTCTGAGTCCTTATTGTCTTCAGCTCAAAATAATCCGCATATCAGAGTGGTGCCTCCTAGGGTAGCTTGCCCTGAGCTCCATCAGTTGGAAAGGAAGGATGTGGTCTCAACTGGAGTCTGGCTTCAGCCTGGAGCCATGGGAACTCTGGAGGACACATCACACTACTGAGCTGATTCCACCTTGAGGCAAGGGCACCAGCCTTTTTTGCCCCTGCTCTGCTCATTCATTGGCTACTTTTGAGCCCTAAGATAGTGGTCATGTAGCCGGAAAAACCCGGGACCCTGTCACCATAGCCGAATCAATGAAGACAATGACAAGGGATCAAGGAGAAGAAAAATGGTTTAATTTTACCAGCAAAATGAGGCTGCGGTGGGCTCATGTCCCAAAATCCACAGTCCTCCTGAGGCATTAGGAGATGGGGTTTTTAAAGGGGAATCTGTGGGAAAGAATGTACCCTTGGTGACTGATTATTTGTTGGAGGAGGGATCCCAGCTCTCTGGAGCCAAGCCAGCTGTTATCTCTATCTATAGCAGGAGATTTAGGGCTCCATCAATCAATCTTTCAGCATCACCCAAAATTAGGCCCTGGGAAGTGGAAGGAAACTGCCGCCAATAAATGCTTTGCAGTCCGGTGTCCTCCCATCAGCCTGCGTTTAGCCCAGATAAAGGCAGCTGGAAGTGTCCTCCATTTGTCTGTCCCTGTGATGAATGGTGGATTTGGCACCAGGAATCAGGAGTTGGGGAGCTTCGGCTTCTTGATAATTTCAAGATATCAGTCTACTTGTAACAAACCTCAAGAACTGGTAATTAACCAGAATTTCAGTTTGTAGCCCCCAGGGCTTTTAACAATTTATTACCTCCATTGTCTGGTGGAATTCAGGGACACAAAGGCTAAAACAATCAATATCTACATGTGAATGTAACTTAGAGAAGCAGGGAAGAGGGACTGAGTGCTTTTGGTTTTAACCCCATCTATGCTGGGTTTAACGTAGGGGAACTGATATGGGGCGGCATCAAGAGAGAAGCCCCAAGGCTTTTTAGTTTTTCCCCTGTTACAGGCGTCATCCCCCAGGGGAAGCAGCTTCAGTTTTCTCTGGTGCAATTGGCCAGAGAGTATGAATCTATAAGCTGTTAGCAGCCCAAACACACAGCATCTGGGCCTGGGCGCCCTGGCCCAGTGAAGGGGATTTGTGCTGGATGCAGCAGTCTCCACCACACACTGCACCCTCACTGGCACCACCAGAGTTTAGGCCTCCATCTTTTCACATCAGATCATTACAAAACATCCTAACAGCTCTCCTGCTGCCTGTCCTGTCCTCTTCAATTCATTTCCCACACCATAGCTAGAGTCATCATTTTAAAATTCAAATCTAACTGCGTCATTCACTAGCTTAAAAGACATTCCAATATTTTCCTCATGGTGTTTAGCATTAAGCCTTACCATGACTATGAGACCCTTCTTGATCTTCCCTGTTCCTGTCTCTCCAGCTTCATATCTTACTATGTACCCTTTATAGGGTCAGTGTCCAGCAAGTTGCCTGGCACACAGTGGGCATTCAATAAAGAACTGTTGAATGAATAGGTGAATTAACAACCACAGCCATATTGAATTGATTAGGCTTCCCGCATGCTTATTTTCACCTTCTGGCCTTTGTTATTGTTGGGGGAAGAGGGAGAATCTCCCTCTGCCCTTTCCCTTAAGGTTCTTTTGGCTGGCCAAATAATCAACAAGACAGGTTAGCAGGAGAAAATAATACCAAGTTTAATAACATGTATACATGGGAGAAAGCAGGGACACTGCTTTTCTCAACACAATAGCAGAAATTCTCGTCTTAAATATCATTTTCAGCCAATGACAAAGGAGGATTTTGGGGGTGGGGGGAGTCAGTTACAGGAGATTACCACTAAAGCACAGTAAACAAGAGTAAGGTTATTATGTAGCTCAAGGCCTCACCTTCCACATTGACAAGTTACTAAAAATGAGCTCATCCCCCTCTCTTCTCCAAACAGAGAGGGAGACACCTTTACAAATGGAGATTTCCCTTATAAATGTAAATGATTGTCTGGCAACTCTTCGCAGGGTAATCCAGAGAATGTGGCCAGAGAGACAGAACTTCTGATAAGAGGGGCTTGTTGGTGCCTTTCCTATTGTAACATTTACCCTATGTTATCTTTACAGCCATCATGATAGATCTGTTCCAGGAAGGAGCTACCATGTCAAATTCTTTAGGCAGTTAGTGGGGGAGGTCAAATGTCCCTAGAGAAAACAACCAAGGTAAAGAGATAGATTTCAGGGTGGCCAAATCTTGATCTCCCACATTATGTATTCTTTCTCCTAGGAATGCTCTCACACCAACGATGCCTATTCAGTCTGCTGGCTCTTTTTCGTGCTTTGGATCCCAGTTTTTATGTCTTCTCCCTGGAATCTTTCCTGAACCCCTAGGGCTTTGTTGTGTGTCCCTCAAACATGCTTTCATACCACCCTCTGCCGCCTCTATCTTATCACTTATGACACTATATTGTATCTTTAAGCTCTCTTCTGAGTGTCTCTCAATGGATATTAAGCCCTGTGACGGCAAGACCCAGGTACCTCTCTATTTACCACTGAAGCACCAGCAACTGTCAATGTGCCTGATACATTCCTTGTGTTCAAAATATTTGTTGGTTAATGAATGAAGGACGAGAAGAATGAATGGAACATATTTACCCTGAAATTGCTTTTTGTGTAGATGGAGCTCCATGTTTTTAAAACAGCTTTTCATAATGAAATGTTACCAGAAAGTAAACCAATTAACAGAGAAATATAACAAAAACAGCCCACATGTATAAGATGATGCAATCTTGCTGAGCAGAGAGAATATCAAGGTAAACTATTCGCTTATTCACTGAGAATCCCAGTTTCAATTTCTTTCTCATGACACAGTTTAAGCAGAAGTAAAAACAAATTCTGGTTTCCCTAAGAGATCTGCCTAGAATTCTCCTCACAGCCTGGATCAGATAAAGCTAGGAAAAAAATTCCCTAGTCTCCAGTATTATTATTATTATTATTTTCTTTTTTTGTTGAGGAAGATTGGCCCTGAGCTAACATCTGTTGCCAATCTTCCTCTTTTATGCTTCAGGAAGGGTGTCCCTGAACTAACATCTGTGCCAATCTTCCACTATGTTGTATGTCGGCCACTGCCACAGCATGGCTTGATGAGCAGTGTGTCAGTTCACTCCAGGGATCCGAACCCGCGAACCCCAGGCAGCCAAAGCAGAGTGTGTGAACTTAACCACCACACCACTGGGCCAGCCCCCAGAATTATTTATTGCTCTGTATTTTATTGACTTTTTTCATCATCCTTTATACTTGTATTTATTCTTTCAATTTTTATCATGTACCAGATGTTCTACTTGTAGAAACTATTGTTAGTTATCAGGGAAGCACTTATGGAGTATGAATGTATATTCAATAAAAGGAAATTCCTCTCTGACAGTAAGATTTTTTTTTTATTTGAGTCATCACTTTTTCTGACAGGGCATCAGTGTAAGATGATGACAAGAGCAACACAAATGATTCTGAACCTTACATGGAAATTTGGAACATGGTGTAACTTTTGTCACTTGCCTCTTAGAAGTTAAATGGCACATTGCTTTTAAATTACTAAAGTATTTACATACCACAATATTCCATTCAACATATTATTATCAATTATGATATATAAAAATGAGCAGAGTTATTAACAAAAATATTATTTTTTATAGATTATTAATATATATTATGCTATATAACATACATATTATAATATATATTTTATATATATGTGTGTGTGTCTATATATATATATAGTGCCATCAGCTCCGTCCCTAGCTGAATAATGGTAACAATTATAGTTACCTTACCTTTCTATCACCATTGCCTGCTGGTGTCTCATAGCAGTGAAGAGCGTGTCTGAGAAAAATCAGTTAGATCCTGTTACTGGCTCTTCTATGTGTCCGTTTTGATAGCTTCCCCTTTCTGTCTGCCTCCTCACCTGTAAAACGGGGATAATAGCAGCGCCTACCTCTTTGGATTGTCATAGAGATTACTGCTTGATACCCATGTACTTTGTTATATTTTGTTTTCTTTTTATCAGAATGACAGCTTAGGAATCCATATACATGGATGAACCAGTAAAACTGAGCCCCACTTTGGTAGAATTTTCCAAATATGCAGAGGAACACTGGCTTAGATTTCTTTCCCTTTTCTTGCACTCATTTCTGCTCCGTCCAATGCAGAAGCCTGATTCAAAGCAGTCAATTTTTTTCTTTATCTCATAGGTATTCTTTGCTGAGATCATCTAAAATGTCATTTTGACCATTACCTCAGTTTAATCAAAGTTGGGCTTCAAACACATTTAATTGTCACCTGGAAT
Source organism: Ceratotherium simum simum (assembly GCF_057802395.1). Lineage (NCBI taxonomy): Eukaryota > Metazoa > Chordata > Mammalia > Perissodactyla > Rhinocerotidae > Ceratotherium > Ceratotherium simum. The sequence goes on from NC_141933.1 coordinate 18,783,265, forward strand.
AGCTTCCTTACTGCAGAGTTTCCTAATGGCATTTTTCATCTGGGCATTTCTCAAGGTATAGATTAAGGGGTTTAACATGGGGGTTATCATAGTATAGAATACAGCAACTGCTTTATCTATTGATAAAGTAGCTGCAGGTCTCATGTATACAAATGTACAGGGCACAAAGAATAAGACAACCACTGTGATGTGGGAGACACAGGTGGAGAGTGCTTTGCGCCTCGCCTCCAAGCTGTGGATCCTTAGGGAGTGCAGGATGACCACATAGGAGACCAACAAGAGGAGGAAGTTTAACACACAGATGAACCCACTATTAGCAGCAATGAAGAGCCCTAGAGTGTGGGTGTCAGTGCAGGCAAGATTGAGTAAAGGATTCAGATCACACATAAAGTGATCTATGATGTTAGGGCCACAGAAAGATAATTGGAAGATGAAGAGGATCTGTATGGTTGCATGAAGAAAGCCTCCGACCCACACTACTCCCATTAGCAAGCCACACACCTGCCGATTCATGATGATTGTGTAGTGCAAGGGCTTGCAGATGGCCACATAGCGGTCATAGGCCATCACAGTGAGCAGGATGACATGAGCACCTCCAAAGAAATGTTCCCCAAAGATTTGGGTCATACAACCGTTAAATAAGATGGTCTTCTTTTCATGGAGTGAATCTATGATCAGTTTGGGGGTACTGACAGTGGAATAGCAGGCATCAATAAAGGAGAGATAGGCCAAGAAAAAGTACATGGGGGACCCCAGTAATGGGGTGGCAGTGATGGTAACCACGATGAGCACATTTCCTATCATAGAAATGGTGCAGATCATAAAAAACACAACAAATATGATTTTCTGCATTTTTGGATTCTCTGTGAGCCCCAGTAGAACAAATTCTGTCACATTTGCATTCTCCATGGATTTTGTTATGGTTAATTATATTACCTGAAAAAAATCACTTTTTATTAATGCAACCTTGAATTTATTAAACTTGTCCATCTAATAAATAATAAATTACTAGATTTTATTGAGTTGTGAATACTTATAAGATTTTTTGAAATAGGAAAATGTTCTGAGCTCTTGAAAATTACTTAAATTATATTCTGGGTAAAGATTCTCTTAAGAGTATAGACATGAGGATATTTGGAAAGTCAGAGGCAGGAGATCATGTGTGTGCACTTAATCTTCTGAGATGACTAAGAGCTTAACGTGAAATAGGAGACTGCACACCTACTGGCAGTTAAGCTTGAAAAGGGAGGTAGAACATGGATGTAAATGCTATGAATGTAGAGCTGAGGAATTTTCCCTTTATTCTTAGGAAATGGGGAACCATGGAAGGTAATTGATAATATGAATGGAAGGATGCATCTCAATAATTTGAGAAAGGAGGAATCATGAATGTAACTCTAGTAAAAATGTTGGTGTATCTTGGATGAAGTAGACTGAGGTTTAGTAAGAGGATGGAAGCCAGAGAAAGGAACTCCCATATCAGACTATTTATAATAGTTGACATTAAGTGTGACAGGGCATTGGTGAAGAGACTATAATGAAAAGATACAGGAGAACTGTAAAAGAACTGATAATGCATATTGTCTCATTGAACAACATTATAATAGCTAACAAATATACTTTTTAATGATTGATTGCTATGTGCATGGTTTGTGATTGCTGTGTGGTTGGTATTATTTCATCCATTTTGCAAATGAGGAAACAATCTCAGAGACTAATGTTAATAATGATAATAGTAACTAAAATTTACCGAACACTTATTATGCTCTAAGTGTTTTTGCAGACATTTGGTTATTTAATCCTCACTAGAAACCTGTGAGTTTCTAGTGAGGAACCTTATTTTACACATTAGGAAATAAAAGCATAGAGAAGTTATGGATTCTGCCCAAGTTCAAGCAGATAATAAAGGGCAGAGCCAAGATTGGGCAGGTCAGATTATGCTTGTTAACTTCTCTTCCTGCAAATTCTTAATCCATGCCCTACATTGTTATGTTATAATAAACAATGTTGAAATAGTAATCTCTTTTTGATATGATCATGATAATTATAATTACTTTAATACTACTCAGAGGCAAGTGTATATGAAGCAATTACATCAATGCATACACACACGCAGTAACATATTGGAATCCCCAAATATTAATAAAAATGTGGTATCGCTTTCATTGAAGGTCTCTTTTATCTTGGCCTCTCCCTCAGCCCCATTTCCTTTCTCCCCAATCTCTCTTCAGAGCATGCATCCCCACACTCTTCTGCAAAATATTGAAAATGACTACCACATCGGTTAAGTGTGTTGGTTTGAGAATCAGAAAGACTGGACTGGAATCTAGCCTTTTCCACTTTCAACTTATTTTGCGTGAGGTATGTTACTTTGGCAACTTACATCCTTACTTCCTCATCTATAAAGTGAAAATAATGATAACGACCTCACAGGTTATCACAATTGTTTGAAGAAATAATATGAACATATTCTCCACACTACTATGGACACACAAGGATTTTCATCTATTATTGTGATTGTGTATGCACCTAGGAAAGAGGAAGAATTGGCATTTTGAAGATAGTATAGAGACATATTTAAGCATGCAATAAATTCAGGAAGATCCATCTCCAACTTCACTTTTAAAGAAGCCACAGAGACTCATCTTGTCCATAGCAGTCAGTCCTAGGAAGGGTGTTCCATGTTTGTGCTTGGACTAAATAGCATATGATTTATGTCATTTAAAATTCATATTTATGTTTTTTCTGTGTGTGAAGTGTAGTTAAATTTTGTTTTCATTCTCAAAATTACTCTCGATTATTAAAAGAGGTGTCTCATGGCAAAAGAAGGGTGCCTGGTGTCAGAGAGCTGGATCCCACAATATGCTTAATCTATATGAGCCTCAAATTTTTCACCTGTCAAATTAGGTTAATGATATTTACCAACTAAATTTGAAGAATTGGAGTGAGGATAAAATTCTCTATTACTATAGTTTCAAAGTGTTGAAACATAATGATTGCTATATACAAGAAGTAACAATCTTTAAGATGCATTAGCACTGTTGAAAACTCACCTTACAGTCTTAGATGGTCTTAATGATATTTGGGGATGTTCGGAAAAAATTCCGTCTTCAAACTGACCTCCTCTTGGGATAAGAAACTTTCAATATGAAAGATATGATACACTAGGAAAGACTTTTCAGATATTTCAATTTCAAATCAACAATTGTTAAGAAAGTGTTGTTACTAGTCTAAATCTTTCCGTCTAGCCTAAAGCCTCAAAAAGTTTTCACAGAACCCCTGGATTTGAATTTAGAGTGGATTCATTTGAAATACTATGAAGAAATGGTCTTCTATGGATGGCGCTGGTCCCATAAGCAAAAGGCAGAAAGTGTGCAGGAAGTACATTCAAATGGGTCATTCCATCCATGATGAATCTTGCTCTGGAGATATAAACAATAAAAGATATTTTCACCTTGCACTACATGGATATTTAAAGAGGTTTTCATAAATTTTCAAGGACCTAGTCTTTTACTTGCTACTTTCTCTCTCAGGAATTCATTATCTCCTCTGATGGAAAGGCTTTGTCTTAGAAGCAGGTATTCTGGAGAGACCTGCTTGAGAAACACCCATTCACGAATGGGGAATTGTATTCCCTGCACTTAGAACCTAAACACATGAAAATCCCCTTTCTCTATCTGAACCTGGGTTTCTAAGAAAGCTGAATGTCATGTGAATAGCAAGATGACATAATTCCACTGTGGAGACTTGTGATGTAGTTAACATATAGGCTTATGTCACAGAGAGAACTTCTGTCTTATCAATATTGAACTTTTTCTGTAAACCCACTTTTGATTGCTTGAGAGCTAGAGCAGAGAGGGCATAAAGTTAATGATAGCCATTTTAAAGTACTTGCCTTCAAAAGCTGCTTTTCACATTCATCAGAGAGCTATGGAAGTACAGAGAAACTCTAAACGGTTCCCAATGGCTTATCTCTGGGGACTCATGTGATGGTCAGTATGGAATACCAGGCAGCATTAAAAATGTGGAGAGATTTCTAAAACACAGGAAGAGAGTTCTAATTTCAAATGCAAAAATTATTCTACGCTTGCCATTTGGTATTGTTAGCTGTTTTCCTTTAAGTCATTCTAGTAGGTGTATAGTGATAAATTGTTGTGGTTTTAGTTTGCTTTCCCTGATGACTAATGATGTTGAGCATGTTTTTTATTGTTATTATTGGTCATTTGTATATTTTTTTTGAAATTTCTTTTCAAATTCTTTTCATAATTTAAAAATAGGAGTTCTGGGTTTCTTATTTCTAAACTGTGAGTGTTCTTCGTATATTCTGGATATAGGTCTTTGTCATATATATGTTTCATATATATCAATAAATATAAAATATATGTATGTGACATCTGATGAGCAGAAGATTTAAAATAATGATAAGGCTCATTTTTCCAGTTTTTCTTATAGTTTATACTTATTGTACTGTGGGAGATCAAAATTGACCACCCTGAAATAGCTCTCTTTATCTTGATTATTTTCTCTGACGGACATTTGACCTCCCCCACTAACTGCCTAAAGGAAATTAACTCTGGATATGGACAGACTGGCAGGGTCCTCACTAAGCCCATTCTTTTCAAAGTTCTGTTTACCAAATATTTACATTTGTAAAGGTATCTCCCTCTGTGTAGTAACAAGAAACAGGGATGACCTTATCTGTGAAAACTCTTATCAGGACGGAAGGAGAGAATTTAAATGTACATACTCTTGATTACTGTGATTTCTGTGTCTCTGGCCACATTCTCTATTGGTGGCCCTGCAAAGCATTGTCTGACAAACATTTACATTTCCCTCTCCATGTGAATTGTCTTCTTCCCCTCTTAAATCCCAACCCCCCCCACCCCCAACATCCTCCTTTGTCTTTAGCTGAAGATAGTATTTAAGACGAGAATCTCTGCTATTGTGTTGAGAAACTCAGTTTCCCTGGTCTCTCCTATGTATACATGTTATTGAACTTGGGATTATTTTCTCCTGCTAACCTCTCTTTTAATTATTTGGCCAGCCATAAGAACCTTAAGGGAAAGGGCAGAGGGGGATTCTCCCTCTTCCCAGACAGTATCATATCTAATAAATATTGGTCTACCCCAGGATCAAAAAGATTTCTTCTGGAATTTCTATAGATTTAGATTTAGGATGAAGGCCTCTGACTCATTTTAAGTTAATTTTTTATACAATGCGAGATAGTGGTTGAGAGTCATTTTTTCTCATATGGATATATAACTGATCCAGCATAATTTGTTGCAAATCCTATTCTTTTCCCATTGAATTACTTTGACATTTTTGTAAAAAATTTATACAATTAGGTCTATTTCTGAACATTCTATTGTGTTTCAATGATCTATATGTTTATCCTTATGTCGATACCACTCAGCACTGCTTATGGGAGCTTTATAGTAAGACATGAATTTAGGTAGAGGTAGTACTCCGATTGTGTTTTTTTTTTTAGAGTGATTTGCTATTCCAAGTTCCTTTAAAATTGTCTATTTCTTTTTTTTCTTCATGGGGCATCATTCCTTTGTTTTTACTTCCAGGCTCCAAATCTTCAATTTTTACTTGCAGTGATGTCAGTGTTTCCCAGCCCAGTATTCACCCCCATGTGTTACTTCAGTCTGCGAGATGACAAATATTTAATATATATTTTGCTTCAGATGGTAACCAGCCACTGCTGATCATATCCAAAATATGAGAAGGCATTTTTTGTAGTATATCAATAACATAAAAATGATTTAAGGATGAATAGCCATATCTTTACCAAAATAGCTTTTGGTATTTCTTCAGGCCATCTTTTAGTTGAATAGATAATATGCCTCACTTAGTATATTTCTATTTCTAGCAATATTTATTTATTTATTTATAGCTTCATTTATTTATTTTTTAATAAATATTTTTTTAATGAGAGTAACATTGGTTTTTAACACTATATAAATTTCAGGTGTACATGATTATATTTCAATTTCCTTGTAGATACCTCATCTTCACCACCCAAAGACTAATTACCATCTGTCACCATACACTTGTGCCCTATTACCCCTTTTGCCCTTCTCACTCCTCCTTCCCCTCTGGTTCCAACAATCTAATCTCTGTATCTATGTGTTTGTTTGTTGTTGTTGTTTTATCTTTCACAAATGAGTGAAATCATAGGATATTTGACTTTCTTCCTCTGACTTATTTCACTTAGTATAATACCCACATGGTCCATCCATGTTGTCACAAATGACAGGATTTCACCATTTTTATGGCTGAGTGTTATTCCATTATGTATATATACCACATCTTCTTTATCCATTCATTCATTGATGCAGACTTAAGTTCTTTCCAAGTCTCGGCTATGTGAATAATGCTGCAGTGAGCATAGGGGTGCAAATATCTTCTTCACATTCATGTTTTCATGCTTTTTGGATAAATACCCAGAATTGGAATAGCCGGATCATATGGTACTTCTATTCTCAATTTTTTGAGCAATCTCCATACTGTTTTCCAAGTGGCTGCACCATGTTACATTCTGATCAGCAGGGTATGAAGTTTCCCTTTCTCCACATCTTCTCAAACACTTTTTTCATGTCTTCTTAATTATAACCATTCTAATGGGCATGAGGTGATATCTCATTGTAGTTTTGATTTGTATTTCTCTAATAATTAGTGACATTGAACATCTTTTCATGTGCCCATTGATCATTTGTATATCTCCTTTGGAGAACTGTCTGTTCACATCCTTTGCCCTTTTTTTGTGTATGTGTGAGAAAGATTAGTCCTGAGCTAACATCCATCACCAATCTTCCTCTTTTTGCTGAGGAAGATTGGCCCTGGGCTAACATTTGTGCCCATCTTCCTCTACTTTATATGTGGGACACCTGCCACAACATGGCTTGATGAGCAGTGTATAGGTCTGCATCCAGGATCCGAGCCTGTGAACTCTGGGATGCCAAAGCAGGCGTTTTGGACATGCCTTTCTCTCTAAGCTTAATCATTTCTGGCTTTTGACTTAAAATGAATGACTTACGACTCTTTCTTTCACTTTAACACTTAGAGGCCATTGTATGGTTGTTAATTGGTCTAATTTCACTATTATTGTGTCTCAGGGAATAGGGGGGCCTGAGGTGAGGGAGAGAGATTGGGAAATGAGTGGTTGGTGGAGGAGTCAGAACACATAGAACACATATAGATTGTTTGCCATCTTACAAGGGCAGAGTTTGTGGCACCTCCAAATAATTATGATAATAACATCAAAGATCACTGATCATAGATCACCATAATATATATAACAATAATGAAAAAGTTTGAAATATTGTGACAATTACCAAATGTGACACAGAGACACAAAGTGAGCAAAAGTTGTTGGAAAAATGGTGCTGATAGACATGCTCGATGCAGAGTTGCCACAAATATTCAATTTGTAAAAAATGCAATATCTGCAAGTTCAATAAAACAAAGTGCAGTAAAGTGAGGCGCGCCTGTACGCATAGGAGAGTGGACGTCCTTATATTGCTCTGATTTTATGAGGGAAGTTTTTTATGGAGTGTAGCTGTTTGTTCGTTTAGTGACTTTTCTAAATTATATTTGGAAAAAACTGTATTTTCTGCCATGTGCGGTTTTTGAAGTGTCTCTTCTATTAACCTGGTCGTTAGCTAGTTATTTGACAGACATATCCATAAACAAGTTCACCAAGGAAAATAATAATAACATAGATATAGATCTGTCTGTTGTTGTGCTCAGCATTTTGTATAATGTCACTTCCTTAAAATATGTTGGCACTTTTTTAATGGTCTAATACATAATTTTGTAAATATCCCATTTATGGATGCAAATAATATGTGTCCTTTATTAGATATATAATTTTATGCATGCCTCTGCTTACTTTTAAGTTGTTTTATTCAGATCTTTTATATCTTTCCTGACTTATTGCCTGCATTACTCATTAATAATGAAAAGGCACATTGACATCTTCTGTTGTCGAGGTGGATTGATATTTCTCCTCATGTGGATTTATCTAACCTTGTTTCCTGCATTTTGAGGCTGTATTAGTAAGTGCATGTATGAGTCAAGGTCATGGAGCAAGGACAAGACCGAGTGAAATGCCATCACTGAGAAGGAGTATTGTAAGAGACTATTTTCAAGATGTGGGGAGCTGTAGGAAAACCACAAGGTGTGCAGTACTCTGGGACTGGTAAGAGTTGAATATGTTAGGATACAGTGGGTACACAGAAGGTGCAAGGAGCAGTGGAAATGAGCAATGCCAAAGGAAGAATATATCATAAAGTAAAATAAAACTTTGGAGGGACCTTGCAGGGACCCATGAGGGTCATCTGCTACGAACTAAGGACTATGATTTACTCAATCTGTTCTCTTTAGTTTCTACTGGCACTTCTCTCCCTCTCACCCAAGTGAGGACAGATGCAAAATAAATACAAACTAAAATAAGAGGAAAAAATGATATAGCATTGTGACATTTACCTATCCTAACGAGTACCCTAATACTAGACAACACCCAGTAACACAAGATAATGTAGAATTAGATGATAAAGAATTCAATATTTATTAAATATATCTTGTATTATGATAATTTCAGTCTTTGATGAAATTATTCTAGGAGAGGGGAGAGATAGAAGAACAAATATCCAAAGTATTTCATCAGTGCTATCACATTACAGAAGTATTGAATCATTCTTGGGATAACCCTCAAGAGATAAATAATACACGTCTCAAACCTGTCTACATCCCCACTATAATAGTATTGACTTTACTTTTACGATTACAACTACACACATTGGCTGCTATAAAATGCCTCTGGGAATTTTTCCCTCTGGTCCCACTTTTAATTCAAAGTATTCTCACCAATGTTTTCCTAAAAGTTTCCTTTGAATGGAAGATTCATTGGAGAGTCAGAGGCATTCCACATCTATTTATGGTTTCACAGCACAGTCACAGAAAACAAAAGGAATCAGCCTGAAATATCACCTTGACATTTCAAAGAAATACAAAATCTTGCAGAGGTGAGCATCCTGATGAGCATATGTATATATGTATTATATGTATATGTATGTATTAAAATTGGAAGAAAACAATTGGGATTTTGAGGAGCACTTTATTTTTTGTAAAATTTGAACTTCATAAATTCAAATTTTAAAGTTTAAATTCTTCTGAAATAAATTTCTTGGTAGTTATTTCCAAGAGAGGGTATTCAGGAAAATCAGAATGATAATTTGAGGACAAATTGAGGGTTTTAAGCCTGTATTTGTATGTGTGAGAAGGCATTTAAACATAATGAAAAAAGTATGAGCTTTCAAATTGGACAGAAAAGGTTTGGATATAGTCCTTCCCCTTCATGCTTACTTTGTTCTTATTTGCAAAACAGAGACCATAACACAGTAATGCACACCTCATCAGGTCACGGTGAAGATGAAATGCTTGGTAGATGAAAAGTATCTAGAAAAAGTGTCCAGAACATATTATTGCTTACTATGTGGTATCTAAATATTTTGCCCTAAATACATCAAATAATGAAGCCCATAACTTTCAATTTCACAATGTCTCTTTATTATAGATGTAATAAATACTTAAAAAAACAGAAAAATCATATCAACTTGCTCTGGATGAATTTTTATACTATCCATATACTCTTATGTCCTTAGTCACAATTCCCCCTTCCCAATAGTCTTATTTAAAAGTTTTTTTTTTTTTCCTTGAAACTGTCATTGAAATGTCTTTTCAAACAATCCTTCACAGATTTTTCTCAAAGAATTTAAAGTTTAAAGGAGAGATTTTTGGAAAAAGCTCTTTAATTGAAAGGTATGTAAAAATGTGGACTCCAAATTCTTTACTCCAGAAACGCTGTGTATCTAAGCATATATATGGGTGGGTTGTGGGTGTGTGAGTGTGTGTGTGACAGAGAGAGAGAGATTAAATGAGAGAGAGAGAGAAGGGACAGGGAAAGAAAAAGAAAGGAAAGAGGCACAGAGTTTTTTTTTATGGATTAAACAAAGACCAGAAGGAAAATGATTTGAGGATGGGACAGGGGATATTTCCACAGGAGGTAGCTTTTTCAGAGGATTCTATGAGCACTGTGTTGAAGAACGTTTTTCTATATGGACCTGTGTTTTCCCAACTGATGTTCAATCATCGTAAGGCAAGCAGCACTGGCTCAAATCCTAAGAGATGCTGAGCTGTGCACCAATGTTCAGGAAACATTCTACACTAAGGGTTGCACTTTTACAGTTTTGATTCTCTAGTTTTTCTACAGTTTTGTTACACAATTTTAATAAAAAGTTATTAGTTTTATTTATTCTTTAACTGATCAGATTCTTCCACATAAAAGAGACTAGGTTTGGATAGTCTCAATTTACACAAAAAGATGTTCATTGCTAGGTTCCATTTTGAACCCATAACAGACTTATACCAACACCCATGTTTCTTCCTTATACTTACTGTATGTCTAATATGAGTTCTTCAACCTATTCCTTTGGGAAGAACATAAAATCCACAGATAAAACAAATTAACTGAGAAAAATGCTCATATCTATTTTCTTTCTTTTCTTTTTTTTTTTTTTTGTGAGGAAGATCAGCCTTGAGCTAACATCTGTGCTAATCTTCCTCTTTTTGCTGAGGAAGACCGGCTCTGAGCTAACATCTATTTCCAATCCTCCTCCTTTTTTTTTCCCCCAAAGCCCCAGTAGATAGTTGTACTTCATAGTTGCACATTCTTCTAGTTGCTGTATGTGGGACGCGGCCTCAGCATGGCCGGAGAAGCGATGCGTCGGTGCGCGCCCAGGATCCGAACCCGGGCCGCCAGTAGTGAAGCGCGCGCACTTAACTGCTAAGCCATGGGGCCAGCCCCATATCTATTTTCTTATACAACAGTTTGTTCCTCTCCAAACATTTTTGGGAGTACTGTTTTGTAGACTTGACAAGTTAGAATTATAAGCCCTTTACATTGTATATTCTTTACGTGAAGTTCATTTATTTTTCTCTTGGCATAAGGCAGAAAGATCCACATTATCAGTTCCGCTTACCAGTTGAAGAAGGAGGATCAGAGAGAATGAATTGCTCAGTGCTCACAGCAACAAAAAAAATTAACAGGATATGTGAGACTGGATGTTCATCTTCAATCATTAGGTGAGGGATCTGTTCACTGTATCATATTGTCCTCTCACTGATATCACTAAACAACAATTCATTGAAATTAACAATCTTTTAGGAAAACCATGACTTTGCTGTGGAGGACATTTGGCTAAAAGGTCAACACATTCACCCTCTGCTCCTAGGTATATTACATCAACATGGTGGCACTATTCTAAACATGTGTTTACATAAGCAGGTCATTCTTTAATCACACAGCGTTCTTCAATATGTCAACAGAAAGCAATCAGCTCTCTAGAGTGTTTCTAATGTTTCAACAGCAGCCTCTAATGTATCTTTAGAATAGTTAGAAGAAAGGTGAAGAGTTTATATAATAGTAACCTGTGTTCCTATATTCAGAGGCCCAGCACGTGTGCCTTCAGTTGCCCATTTCCTGCTCTCCATGTTCTGAATTTTGGCAAAATATGCCAAGAAGGAGAGTCATTGAAACTATTATCAACTAATCAAAACTATTTCTCTGCTATTATTCAAAGCCTTGATTTTGTTTTTATTTAAAAAATAAATGTTTAGTTTCACTGGATATATGGAATGTAGGTGTGTGATTGGGACTTTATACATAAATTATATGTAGCATAGTGGAGGGCAGCAATTTGCCTAACATTACACAGGTAGTTAATGGCAGAGATGGAGCAAGACCCCATATCTTTTATAGAGATAAAAGAAAACAGCTGGAAGGCCATTTGATTAATGGATAATATGGCATAGCTGTTAAGAGCATGGAAAACAGCATCAGATACAGCCTCATATCTTAGAGTGCTACTTAATATCTTAATGATTTGGTGGAATGAAGTGAGCCCACCCATTTTTCTTTCTCATATATAAAATGAGTATCAGAATTGTAACTAATGGGTTGTTATTAGTTAAAAGCATACAAAATGTTTACAAAAGTTTCAGACATAAAATATGCTCTCATTGAATGTCATTTGAAATATAATGATGCTGTTAATCAGAAAAGGATTTAAAAGACTAAGTCTGTAATAAATCCTTTATGACCTAAATCTTTTGTTCAATTCTATTTATTTATTTATTTTGAGGAAGATCAGCCCTGAGCTAACATCCGTGCTAATCTTTCTCTTTTTGCTGAGGAAGACCGGCTCTGAGCTAACATCTATTGCCAATCCTCCTCCTTTTTTTTTTTCCCCAAAGCCCCAGTAGATAGTTGTATGTCATAGCTGCACATCCTTCTGGTTGCTGTATGTGGGACACGGCCTCAGCATGACCAGAGAAGCGGTGCATCGGTGGGCGCCCCGGATCCAAACCCGGGCCGCCAGTAGCAGAGCGCGCGCACTTAACCGCTAAGCCACGGGGCCGGCCCCTTTTTAAATTTTTTTTTTTTTAATTTACTTTTTGTGTGTGTGTGTGAGGAAGAGCAGCCCTGAGCTCACCTCCATGCCAATCCTCCTCTTTTTGCTGAGGAAGACTGGCTCTCTAACATCTGTGCCCATCTTCCTCCACTTTATGTGGGACACCGCCACAGCATGACCTGACAAGCTGTGCATTGGTGCGCACCCGGGATCCTAACCCCCGCCGCCAGCAGCAGAGTGCGCGCACTTGACCACTTAACCACTACGCCACTGGCCGGCCCCTTCAATGTTTAAATACTCCAAACTTAAAAAGCATTATTGAAGATGTACTGTGTTCTGTCCATTTCAGATGAATTGAGTTTCTGCTGTCTACTCTGGACTCACCTCAACCTCATGGAAAACCAGAACAATGTCACAGAATTTGTTTTCATGGGGCTGTGGGGAAATAAGCAAATAGAGCTACTGTTCTTTTTCTTGTTCCTGCTCTGTTACCTGGCCATCTTAATGGGGAACTTCATCATCTTACTCACGATCACCTGCAGCCATCTAATCCAACAACCAATGTACTACTTTCTCTGCCACCTTTCCCTCATGGACCTCTGCTACACCTCCACTGTGGTCCCCCGGCTGATCAGGGACTTAGCGGCAGCAAGAAAAAATATTTCCTATAACAACTGTATGACCCAGCTCTTCATTGCCCACTTGCTGGCTGCTGTGGAAATATTCATCTTGGTGTCCATGGCCTTTGACCGCTATGTTGCCATTGTCAAGCCCCTACACTACATGGTCATCATGAACCGGCAGAGGTGTAACATGCTGATCATCATGGCCTGGATTGTGGGTTTTTGGCACTCTATTGCTCTACTTCTCATAATACTCAGTTTACCTTTCTGTGGTCCTAATCAGATAGACCATTACTTATGTGATGTGAAGCCTCTTTTGAAACTGGTTTGCAAAGATATTCATGTTGTTAATATCTTAATGATCGCAAATTCAGGGATGGTGGTGGTTGTAGTTTTTCTTGTCTTAATAACTTCTTATATACTCATATTATATAATCTTAGGACACACTCCTCTGCAGGGCGACGCAAAGCTCTCTCAACCTGTAGCTCTCACATGACGGTTGTAGTTTTGTTCTTTGTGCCGTGTATCTATATTTATGTTCTACCTGCTGGGAGTGAGAACAAGGATAAGGAAATCTCTGTGTTTTACACTGTGATTGCTCCCATGCTGAATCCTCTCATCTATACCTTGAGAAATATGGAGATGAAAATCGCCATGCAGAAGGTATGGTCTCAAATGGCACATTCAAAATTAAAGTAACTAAGATGATATTCATTGTGCTTTCAATCCTGTGTCCTCAGGGCGTTTATCATTCGAGATGTTATAGAAAGCATATAAACTTTCTTTGGGGAGTTAGATTAAATGACCTCTGACAAAATATGAGCCAAAGAAGCAAGTCACTGTTATTCAGAATGCAATCTGCACTTGGAAGTGTCCAACTAGTTCGGGGTGTGATTACATGAATTTGAGTAACACAGATGCCCTTCTAAAGCAGTAACTCCTCCTTTGTTTATCAGATATCTTCCAAAATAGGTCTGAGTTGAATTTGCTAATGTCAAAAGTCACTACACTGGAAGAAAATATGGTGTTATGGGGTCAGGGAGACCCGGGTGACTACTGACTCTGTACCATTTTTATCTCTGTGTCTTGGCAATTTGCTTTAATTATATGAGCTTCCATTTTTAAAATATCTATGAAATGGGGTAATATTATACTTCATAAAGATGTCATATTACTTTGGCTAACCCATGTGACGTTTCAGGATATGGCATACAGGAAACCCATGTTATGTCATTGTCCTTTTTCCTTACCTTGCTTCCTGTTTCCCTTTGCTTGGATTCTTTCATCCAGCTACACTGGACCCCACTACATTCTCCAAACATTCTTTAAAATCTCTCATCTCTGTGGTTTTCTTTCTGCTATCTCCTCTGCTTATACTGCCCCACCGTTAATTCACACTTCTGATGTTTTCTTATTCAGGAAGATTTTGCAGATCCATTAACAGAACAGAAGTATTTCTGATATCTATTCTGTATTTTTTATTGCTATGCAGCTAAACATTTACTGTATTTCAAATAAGCTTATGACTGATACTAATGTTTCTTCTTCTATGCGTGAACTGTGTTTCTCCAGTTTGACTGAGCCAGAGGGTAATGTCCTGTATCTTTATTTTCCTTTTTATGTCTTTATTTTTTAGCAATAAATCTGTACAAATTAAGATGGAAATAAACAGTTACTGAATTAAATTCAAAGGCACTATCTTTTCTTTTTATTTGACTATATGCATTGTTCTCATATATCTAGAACTTCCTCTTATGCCATTAACAATCATGCATTAATAATAAGATAAGAAATATCAGAAAGGCTAAAATTTTAACATACATCCTTATGTAACTATCAGGGAGAGAATGAAATCCAGTAGACTCTCAGCCCTTTATAATGTCTTTTTCCTCGTTTATTTTATGCAATAAGGAGGTACTACTATTTTTATTATTGTTTATCCCCATCTCCTATGAATCACATAATCCAATCTTGGGAGTCTTCAGGAAAAATCCACCCCATCAGAAAGAATGCTGTGCAACAAAACCAAAAAACCTTTTATTATCATTTGTTTTCTTTTCTCAGGGTCCGTAAGATTTTATTAACAAAAAAATATGAGGATATTATATAATAATCACACAAAAAAATATATTGAACTAAGATTAATTATCTACTGCTAGATGTTTTTTTCCAGGGGTCACTTTCCAGCCTGTAGCACAATGCCTCCTATCCTCAAAAATATCTGCAGGCAAATGTATAGAAGTATTTGAGAAAATGTTTTGCTCAGCATGTGAGTGTAAACAGAGTATTTAATAGTAAGCTCTGGTTGTAAATGTGTAATTTAATAAATTCTATCCATTTATATAGGAATTTATTGGTGATTAAAAAAATCCATCATTACTAAATTTTATTAGCTTTAACCTGCTAATGAACACTTATATTGCACATGCATACTATTTTAGCCCCAGGACTGTCGGAAATTACCAGGTTGGAAGAAGCTTAGAAGTCTTGGGTGAGACCTAAGTGCACACCGGAGGCCAAAACCAGCTGTGAGGACACAGTGCTATTTGACTTCCTGTCTCAGTCACACTGTCCCAGTCTCTCACTCTCATCCTCAATCTTATGTCTTTCTCTAGGCATCCATTGCAGGGGCTGATTTGGTGCTTGGAGACTATTCTAGTATTCTCTTGAACAACTGAGAGACGCCTGTAACTATGGTGTCACATATCCTAGATATTTCAAAGTAATCTCTTTCTCTTTTAATTGTGAAAGAATTCCTCCCATCCTGTTATTCAATGCATCCAACACCTCACATCTTTATCTTTTTTTTTTTTTTTTCTGGTGAAGTCAGTTAAGTTCCACACTCTTAGCAAATTTCAGTTATATAATAGTGTTATGAACTATAGTCACCACGTTACACATTAGATCCTCAGACCTTATTCATCTTATAGCTGAAAGTTTATACCTTTTACCAACCTCTCCCTATTTCCCTCAAACTCCCAGCCTCTGGCAACCAACCACCTTTCTACTTTCTGTTTCTTTGAGATTGACTTTTTTTTCTTTTTTTTTTTTAAGATTCCACATATAAGTGATTCATTATGCTGTTTTTCTTGCTCTATCTGCCTTATTTCACTTAGCATGATGCCCTCAAGGTGTATACATGTTGTTGAAAATAGCAGCATTTCCTTCTTTCTCATGGGTGAATAATATTCATACATATATATAATATAGATCACGTCTTCTTTATCCATCCGTCCACTTAGGCTGTTTCTGTATTGTGGCTATTGTGAATAATGCTGCATAGAGATATCTTAATTTCAAATAGTTCCTTTCCTCTGTACCCAAATAATCATATTTCCCAAATCTTTTCGATTTTATTAAATATCTCTTAGACTAGCTGCTTCATCTGAAAGTGCACAAAATAGTTTTATCTTACTTCACATTCAGATGCTTTTACTGTAACGTGAGCTATAGTCTGAATTGGGTCTGTAGCCGCAGGCCCTGCAGGACCAGTTCAACTGACCACATCTCTTATCAACAGAGTGATTCAGAATTGCCTTTCAGAAAATCTGCAAAGTTAAGTAGCCAGGGCATGCACAAAAGAAGAAATCTTGACCTGAAATGACCACAGAACCAAAGATCCTCCTTCCCATGGAACCCAAGGACCGGGACATGACTGGAATTTGAAATACAGACTCTTATCAGAAGAGAAGGGTCCTGCATTCAGGAAGATCTGGTGTTAAAATTCCTTCCCCACCTTATCAAAAATGTTTAGAACCTATCATAAAAGTTTAGAATCTCATCATAAATGTTTAGAACCCTGTCATAAATGTTTAAAACCTTACCATAAATGTTTGAAGCCCACCAATCAAAACCTGTCCCATCAGCATTTCTCCGTGCTAGCCTGTTCTCCCTGAGCTCTTAAATTTCACCCCAAATCCTGAGTCAGGGAGACAGATCTGAGGGTCCACACTCCCTGTTCTCCCTGCAGATTGATCTCACAGAATAAAGCTGGTCTCTTTTCCCAATGGCTGATGCCATAATTAATTTGCTTGTTTATGCACATTGGGCAAGTGAACCCCACTTTTGTGTAGTAACAGGTCCATCACAAGGAAAATTTGACTATCAGTTAAATATAACAGAGGAAGTTGGAGGGTCTTTCTTAGGTATGGGCCTCAATATTTCAGTCCAGTTCTATGTTAGAGCCACAATGATTAGCATAGGTTCTCACATGCAGGTGGTTCTGAGGGGATGTGGTATGCTGATGCATTATGGTGAAGGAATTTAAGCTCTTGAGTCAGTAAGACCTGGTTATGACAGGTGTAGGGGACGAAGACAATTCCTCTATCCTCCTTTTCTATTCAGAAAAGGCCCTTCTGGCTGGTCTAAGAATTAAACTGACATGAGACAGAAAAAATAAAAGAACATAAAACAAAGTTTAATAACATGTATACATGGGAGAAACCCAGGAAAGCTGAGTAACTTGCCAAAATGGCCAAAGCCACAACCTTAAATACCATCTTTAGCTAAAGACAAAGGAGGATGTTGGGGGTAGTTGGTTGGGACTTCAAATGGGAGGAAGACAATTTACTTGGAGATGGAAATGCAAATGTTTGTTAAACAAGTGTTTGCTGGGCTACCTATAGACGATGTGACCAAAGAGACAGAACTTTGATAAAAATGGGCTTGCTGGTGCCTTTCTATAACACCTATTTTACATTATACTATAGTTTTCTTATGGTATTAGCTCCTCCCTGGAACAGGCCTTCTATCTTAAATTCTTTTAGGCAGTTAGGAGGAAGGCCAAAGTTTATTTCAGAGTCTTTTGTTCTTAAAAATAATTAAGGCAAAGAGACACATTTTGGGGGTGGCCAATTCTGATCCCCCACATAGGCTAATCTGCATGACTTTGAACAGAGTTCACACAAAGATTCTAGTTTAATTCTTGGCATATAGTAAGTATCCTGTATGTGCTTGTAGCAGTTGCTTTTGTTTTTAGGCTTTTAGAGAATTTAAGTACCTTGTCCAGAGATGTTAAGCGGCATGGCTAGCAAGAGGTAATCCGGATCTATGACTTTCAAGTTTTTAAAAACTGTGCCACCTACCTGTCAATTAGCAACAGCAACAGTTCTGTTCTTAATAGTAACTTTAGAAAGAAGTTCAGGTGTTTTGTTCCCTCCCGAGCTGGAGCCACATGCTGATAAGGAAATGGAGATGGAGATGTTGGTGATTTTCTCTCTGAAGGCAACTACGGGCTTAAATGGAACTTCTTTCCTGAGGAGCAGGGGTGTGCCCTGACTTTCCTTTTTCCTTAGAAAGAGGAAAAACCTTGGAAGCCCCTATTTGCCCTGCGCAGTGGCCCGGGTCCATTCACTGAATGTTCTCAAAATCTGCCAGTGGTCCCTTCCTTCACGTGAGCAAGTTCTTTCAGATTGTGTTGCCAAGCACTTTTAGCATTTTATTTTCCCTAAGTTCTTTAACTTTCCTTAACGTTTTGCTTACACTAATCTTATTTAGTTGTGCCTCCTCAAAATGTAAATTCTATGATAAATTTATGAAATACCCTATGTACAATGATATCACTGTACCACAATTGCACCTAAAACATGAGGATGGGCAAGACACCATATGTTTTCTTTAAACATATTTCTTTTCTTCCAACTGCAAAAGCTTTGTTACTGTGTTGTCTTTCTTGAGGGCTCCTTTGCTTGCAATTAGTTATTTATCAAATGCCTTCTTATTTCTCATGCAAATATGCTTTCTTCCATCTCTCCAGTTCATCCAAATAATGAAACTACAATTGAATTCAGCTCTGAATCTAATTGGAGAGGGTTCACATAGAATCTTTAGGCCCATTGCAAGGAATCTTCTGGTATGTGAGACTCTGCAGAAAGCCTGACTTGTCCAGTTTAATGAGATTCCTTCCCCATGTGCCTCATTCAAGTGGGTATATGTTATAAGAAGACTGGCCTTAGAGATTTTCGTTTCGGATCCTGAAATAGCTATATAATCTCACTTTAAGTCCAAGAATATTGGACTTAAATGTTGCACAATCTTTCCCTATTTGAGTCTAATTTGGTTATCTGCTTTTTGAAATTTATTGCAAACAAGGTCTGGAATGCTCTAAGTGCAAGTCATATACTCACACAACATATTATTTCTCTAAAACCATGTATGAATCCACATCTAATGATGCTAACTCTACACCTAATTGGTGATACCTTGGGGCTAATAATACAATTTTATGGTATCATAAGTAAATACCTAAAAGTAGACTTGATGGAACATAGCTTATTGTGGCTTGAGTCAATATTGTCCAAATGTATTTCATTGTTTCTGTATATTTTTCAAACCACTACCAGCAATATATGAGTTCTATTCTTCATATTGGTAATTTGTGTTTTTTTTTTCTCTCTCGTTTCTCTTAAATTTACCTTGATAAAATTTACTGAGTATTTTTTTTTTTTTTCTTTTTGGTGAGAAAGTTTAGCCCTGAGCTAGGATCTGTTGCCAATCTTCCTCTACTTTATGTATGGGACGCTGCCACAGCATGGCTTGAGGAACAGTGTGCAGGTCGACTCTCGGGCTCTGAACCCATGAACCCTGGGCCACCGAAGCAGAGCACACAAACTTAATCACTACACCACCGGGCCAGCCCATAAAATTTTCTGAGTTCTATTCATCTTTTTAGAGAACCAACCTTTGCCTTTTTTTATTCTCTATTTAGGAATGTTAGTTGTCATTGATTTCTTTCCTTAATTTCTTATATTCTTATTTCCATGTTAATTTGATTGAATTTGCTTTTATATTCCTAGACCTTGATTCCTAGGATACTTATAGATCATTGATTACAAAATTTATTTGTTTATTTATTTATTTATTTATTTATTTATGAGGAAGATTGGCCCTGAGCTAACATCTGTGTCAATCTCCCTCTATTTTGCATGTGGGAGGCCGACACAGCATGGCTTGATGAGCAGTGTGCAGGTCCATGCCTGGGATCTGAACCAGTGACCCCGGGCTGCTGAAGTGGAGCACACAGACTTAACCCCTATGCTGCCAGCTGGCCTCCCAACATACTTATTTTTTAATGATAGAGGTGATAGCACTACATGTTCTACAGATTTTAGAAGAATAATAAGAGATTATAATGAGCATATTAAGGCCAATATATACAACAACTTAGATAGAGTAGACAAATTCTTTGAATGATATAAGCTGCCCAAGCACATTAAAAATAAGTAAAAGATATTTCCAAAAGTCATTTCTATCTTAAATAAATTTAATATATTGTTTTGTTTCCTTACCCCCTGTCTGACTAGCTTCAATGGTGGATTCTACCAAACATTAAAGAAAAATATTAATTTTCTATAAACTCTTCTAAAGAGAACGGAAGCCAATATTTCTGAACTCATTCTATCAGTCCAGCATGTCTCTAAGACTTATCATTTCTGCTAGCTTATCTGTACATTCCTTAGAAATTTCTATACAAACAATCACTTCACTGTGAATACAGACAGTCTTACTACTCCTATTCAATATGAGTGACTTTCATTTTAATGTGAGTTTAGCATGTTAGCAAGACATAAGATATAAAAATCAATTGCATAGTTTGTACCAATGACTAACAAACAGAAATTGGATTGTTAAAATTCCATTCATAACAACATTAAAAATATAAAATACTTAAGAATAAATTTAACAAGATATAAGGAAGACATGTACACTGAAAACAGAATATTTGTTCGAAAAATATGTAACTGCAGGCCCTCCAGGACCAGTTCAACACACCCCAGCTTATCAACAGAGTATTAATAGTTGTCTTTCAGGAACTGAGACCCCTTGTCCAATTCAGTCTGGTTGAGACCACCAACCCATCAACTGGGCCTGTGAAAATGCTCCACAAGTGACCTTTTGATGTCAAGGAGCTAAAATCTCCACCCTTAGATCTTGGTAATACTACTATTTTGTGAACATGTGTCCTAGGAAAAGACATGAAGCTTGACCACACTTGCACAGATCATCAACTACCTCACTTCTCCTTACCTCCAATCACCTATCTCCACACGTCAGGCAGGCTTGCCCTTCATCCCATAAATTGTGCATCAAGCCCTGGGAGATAGATCTGAGGGCACATACCCTTGTCTCCTTGTAGATCAATCTTGCAAAATAAAGCTACATTTCTTTTCCCAAAATCTGATGTTACAGTAATTGGCTTTTTCTGTATGCATGAGGCAAGAGAACCCCAATTTTGTGTAGTAACAAATATAAATGCCTTAATAAATAAAGAAAAACTGTGTTCATGGACAGACAACACAACATTTTTAAAGTATGAATTCTCCACAACAGCATTTCTGGATTCAAGAATTCCCAAACAAAATATAAAAAGGCACATTTTTAGAATTTTTCAAAACTGATCTAAAATTTACATGGAAATGCAAAAGACCTATATTATTTTCCATAACTCTAAAAAACAAAGTTGGAGAACTGACACTATGTGATTTCAAGTTATATTGTAAAGCTGCTGTGTTCAAAATGGTGTGGTGTTTTCATAAAGATAGACAATAAGACCAGTGAAGCAGACTCGAGAGTCCAGTAGTAGATGTGCACATATAAAGTCAGCTAATCTCAACAAAATCTGTAGTCAAGTCACTGGAGAAAAAATTCATCTTTGCAACAAATTGTTGTGGATGCATTGGGTATCTATATGTACCAAAACACAACAAAAAAGAAAAAACCTTTCATCTATATATCATACCTTGGACAAATTTATTAAAAATGGATTCTCGACATGCACGTAAAATATAAAAATGTAAAACATTTAGAGTAAAACACAGGAAGATCTTTGTGACCTTGGATTAGAAAAAGATTTTTAAAATGGTACCGAAATTATGGTTCATTAAAAAAATGATAATTTGCACTTTACAAAAATTAAAACTATTCAGCAAAACTAGTATATGACCAGGGATGAATTCAAGAATTGAGGATGTACATGCAAAACTTGTATCTGCTTCAAAAGTGTATCCCAGTGTGTGTTTGTGTGGGGAGTTTAGAGATACAACCAGCCATCTCCTTCTGTGTATTGATACAGGCAACTTGAGTAAAGTTTGATCAACACTGGGCATAATATTGAAGTGGACAACCAGTAAAACCCTGGGTTATGATATCCTTTAATGCCGAAGTGCTAAAGTCTTTTCTCTACTCAGGGTTGTTAAACTTTCAAAGCCTAGACGCAAGTACTAAACTTAGAGTAATCCATTTTTCTCGCTTCTGTTGCTACTGGCTATTTGAGCTAGTTACTTAACCTCTAGAATCTTCTGTGCTTTTATCTGCAGAGTAAAGCTGATAACATTTGTCAAGATATGCATTATTATGAGTATTAAATAGTACAAAGAACTTAAAACACCCAGTAATCTCTCAATAAATTATTTTATTATTGTTTTGCTAAGTAGTATGATCCAAATCAGATTAGATACTATAAAATTTAATTCCTTGATGTTTTAAATGCATGAGAAAACTCTGTGTGGATTTGTACATAGACTAACTGAACTTTCAGTGTGTGCAGTTGAGGCTGAGTTCAAACAACCTGTGAATATCTGGTGACAGGAGAAAGAACCAAATGGTAAACACAATACAAGATTTTTTGTACTTTGAATCCTTCTTTTTTGTGATTTTTCTTATATTTTAATTTTTCTAACTGCCAAGTTTAAGGGGAGAAGAACGTTTATTAATTTTTCTTTCCTTTTCTTTGTCTCTCATCCCCCAACCATTTATTTCATCAATGTTAGCCCGTAGCCACATGTAACCTTATACCAAATATGATACCACAGGTCATTGATTGTATTTATCTATCTGCTCTACACACTTAGAATCTTGACAATTGCCCATGTACGACTGTGAATGCCCAGGTTTGGTTCTCTTTGTCCTACCTCTTCTGTGATTTTGCTGAAACCTAAGCTAATACTATTACAGGCTACATTAGATTCTGTTCTATTTTCAGAAATCTGGAAGAACACAGAGCACTCAGAGTTTCCTGAGCTGCTCAGACTATGGCCATTTGAGCCTCCAAGGAAATAATGTCAGTTTTTTTTTTCCTGAATAGGCAAATGTGGAAAGTAAATACCCAAGAGCACCAAGCACATTATTGTGGACCGTGGCTTAGCAACATTTGGCCAGGATCAGTTTAGAAATGCCTATGGGCATACAATCACTTAGAGCTTTCAAAGACCTACTAATTCTTGTCTTGTCCTTTAAATTTAGATTCTGTTCTTCCAAACCAAATTTTCTTCGGGCAAAGGCATAAAATAGATGTTCCTAGGACCTAAATACTTGTCTTAGATTTTGCAGGAATTTGAAAATTCTTTTTGTTTATTTTTTGTTTGAGCTTATATTAGGGTGTTAATTGGTGTTCAAAATTCCCTGCCTGCTTTCCTGAGGAATACAGATCCACTGCTCCTTGCATCGCCGATCGTTTTAGTGAATATTTGAAGTCTATTTCCCTTGTAAAACTGTAGAAGGTTTAAAGCATGCTGAGATTTTAAAATATTTGCAGAGAATTAATCTGGATGTGTTTGAATTACTGGTTTGTAATTCTCTGCCTTTTATTCCAGATTTTGGTACTGGAGGTGAATTGGTAGACTGAGTATCTGAGGGCAGAATGCTTCCTGATGCAGCCTAAAATTAACCTGACAGCCACTCAGATCTGACGGTTAGTGAATTACCTGTGTCACCTTGGTTTGGGACAGGTCCCGCCAACCATGTGCTGGGTTAATTTTCTGTTCTGTATATTTATTTTATATAGTTTCATTCTAAAGGCTATAACTTCTCTCGCAACATAGGTTAATTTGATTACTATAAAATGTTTTAGCAGATTTTAGTTTTAATTGTGCATTTTTTATAAGCAAAATTCCTATTAAGAACAATAGAGCTAATTAAAGAATTTTCAAGTTGGCAGTGAATTTAATTGTGTCCTATTCCTGTTCTTATATACAATCCTCCATATTACAGTTAAGAAATTGACTAGTTTATTCTTGAATATCTAGAATGATGAAAAATTTCCTAACTTCAAAACACTCGCCATCCTAAAGTATACTCGTTTTATCTGAGTCAACCAAGGTAAGTTTACAATATGCTACATTCTGTTACACTAAGAGAAAATTTGAATGTGTAGTCAAAATTTTATTTAAATATGAGTGACTATTCTTACACAGACAGCACAACACTAAAAGCACACATGATTTTTATTCAGTACTACCAGGGAAATAAAGCAATCATTTGCGTATGTTTTTGTAGGGAAAAGAAAAAAAAAAGACTAATGATTAGTGTTAAGAAATGCTCTAAGATAACCAATCTATTATCAAACTAACGAACAGATTTTCGCTGATAGATTGTTGAACTTTAAGTTTGTCTGATGACATTTATTAAATTTATGTTACAAATGATTTTTTTCTTTATTTTTCCATTGGATTTGTTGTATGTGTGTGCATGACAATTTGTGTAGTTGCTAAACAATTCGCTCAAACAGGGAAAACTGTGAAAGGAAAATGACCACCTGTCTTGAACCACATATGTCTAGGATATTTCTGGGGTATTTCACATTGCTTCGTGTATTCCTCATTCAATTTCTGAATTGTGTAATGATATCTTAACTGTATACTAAAGGAAAATGAGGCTTAAAGAGATTGAACAATTAGCTCAAGGATCACATTGGTCAGTTTATTTAGCATTCCTCAATGTTTCTACCTCTTTCTGTGTTGCCAACTGTTCTAACGACTTGTTCAACTGTTGCCTGGTATTCTTTATTTCATCAGTTGTGACTACAACTTTTACATAGGAGGTTTCCTTAATATCACCATGTTGTTTTACGACCATAGTTCTCCTCAATTGACTTCCTTTCTACCTTTGCTAATAGCACTGATTATGTAACATGTTCCCTCAGATTACAGGATGGAGTGTGAGCTATTGTAGATCAAATGCCAATCATGATCTAGAAAACAATCAAGGATCTTGACTTGAGGAATTTACTAAAGGAAAATTATTTCAAATGTTTTAGAATCAGAGAATTCTAGAATACATGTTTATATTAAACACTCCACTATTCTTTACATACGTAAATACTCAGAAGCACAAACTGGGTGTCTGGTAACCCATCATCTTGCATATTCTTTTCTACTCAGATGAGGATTCAAAATAGTCTTTTCGTTACCGTCCTTCACGACATACTTCTGCCATCCTGTCAGCTCTCATGCATTAAACATTGCCCCCAATTAAGGGAGAAACAAAATGTGTGTCTTCTAACATTCACACAGAATTATTTTCCAATCCTGAGAAATTACTTAGAATCTCTTGATCTGCATCTCTTCTATTTAAAATCAGAGATTTGGATTAGTCAAGTGATTTCCACTTTTATATTGTTCAAAGTCTACAATTTGTTTTATGTAAATAAGTGTTTCTGAATAGATAGCATTATTTATACTTTATAAACAAACAATGAGTATCAGTTGCAATAAGTATATGACTGGTCATTGATCCTAGACTCCTAAAATATAACACCACTCTTTAGTTACACTTAACTGCTGGACATTGTCACTGATTTTGTTTTGTTATATGAAGCAGGATAGGAAGTCTTGCAGTGATACTGAAGCAAAGTAGGAACAAATTGAAAATTTCGAATTATTAATTTGGAAATTTGAATAGTAATTTAAAATAGAATTAATGCCCTACATGATGGACTATTTTTTCAATGCCATACCTGTCAACTATTTTCCACCGGAAATCCTCTAAAAGACTATAAATAACATAGATATTGAATTTGTGAGTCACTCTAGTTGAGAGTTTCTAAATAATCTTGCAAAAAAATCATTTTGTGATTTTTAAATAGACATCTGGGGCCCAGATATGACTGTCACATCAGATCCAGACTAAGGGAGAAGCTGTGCTAGCTTTTGCAAACCCACTAGGGTCAGATAATTCCTCATCAGTGGGTAAAACAGCTCCTGGATGTGGCTTCTCTCTGTGCTGCACTCATTTTGTACTGATTAAATAATGTCTTAAGATTTACATTAGATACAAAAGATCCAGATTCCTGAACTTTTCATTTCTTCTTTATTGCAACAAACACCACTGAGTGCCAATTAACCACAAAGTTTGTTTTCAAGTTACCTTCTGTATCATCTCCTTTTGTTGACGATCATTCTTCAGATTGTATGTAAAATATGAAACTTTTGGCAAAAGCCATGACATATGCACAATTCAAATATACTTGTGAAATTTAACAATCTTATCTTTCCTTTATCAATTGCCATCACAAACTTCAATGCCAGTATATATTTTTAAACTGTCTTTAATAAATAAAAGGTAAATATGAGAAATGAATGAATTTACTGATTATTTTTCACAATTTCAGTCATGAATTGACATTCTTTCTTAATGTATAGTTTTCAAGCATTCTTTGTTTTTTAATCCAACAGCAATTCCATTGGTTTAACATGACCCATTGACAACGTTTGATCATATAGCAAGAAGAGTATGCTCTACACAAATTAAAGTTCAGCAGTCCAAACTCTAGTGTTTAAACACATTTGTATTTCTTCAGGATTTGTTCCCAGCTAAATGAGGGAATTTGATAGGATAATCTTAAAAGAAGAAAATTTTCCCTTATGTATAAGGCAAGCGCACTGAAAAATATACAAAAAAAACTTTTCTTATTTTAGGTCAATTAGACTAAATAGTATAATTTACTGTTGTTATCTAAATAACATAGTTAAGAGTAATTGCTTTTTATTTTCAAGATGATATTTAAATATTTTAAGTAACTACCAATATTATTAAGTAAAATATATAACTATTCTCATTATTACCATTATAAAATTATTCCATGATAGATTTATAAAATGAGACATAATACTAAGAAACAGCAGCTTAAAAATTGAGTGATTAATATTAATATTATATTCATGTAAATCTATTTTTTAGTAAATTTTATATTTTTGTGTTCATACTATTAATTTTTCACCTAAAGTTGTTTTCTTTCTTTCAGAAACATAAGTCATTTGTGTGTAAGATACACCAAACTCAAATATATGGAAATCCAGAGAAACATCTCAGAATTCATTCTTCTAGGACTTTCTCATGGCCAGACCATACAAATATTTTGCTTTGTGCTCTTCTTATTCTGTTATGTTGCCCTGTTGGTAGGAAACTTTCTGATCCTTATCTCCATTCGATGCAGTCCTCTTCATAACCAACCAATGTACTATTTCCTCAGCCACTTGTCCTTTATAGACATCTGCTATACCCCTACTGTTACACCCAAATTAATTGCTGACCTGCTAGGGGAAAGAAAAACCATTTCCTATGGTAATTGCATGTTATATGTCTTTACCATGCACTTCTTTGGAGGTACAGAGATCTTTATTCTTACTGCCATGGCTTTTGATCGCTATGTTGCCATCTGCAAACCTCTCCACTACATGATTATCATGAACAGGACAAGATGCAATTTCTTAGTCTTGGCTGCTTGGGTTGGTGGGGCTGTTCACTCCTTTCATCTATTTTCTACGGCAATCAGTTTGCCCTTCTGTGTTCCTAACAAAATTGATCACTATTTTTGTGATATTTTTCCTTTGCTAAAAGTTGCCTGTACTGATACCTACGTCACTGGTGTCATCATGATAGTCTTTTCAGGTATGGTCGCCTTGGTTACCTTTGTTGTCTTATTTGTTTCTTATGGCATAATATTATTCACATTAAGAAATCATTCAGCTGAGGGAAGACGCAAAGCCCTCTCTACCTGCTGGTCTCATATCTCTGTGGTTGTCTTATTTTTTGGGCCTGTAGTCTTTATCTACCTTAGACCTCCCACCACTTTCCCTGAGGATAAAGTATTTGCACTATTTTACACCATCATTGCTCCTATGTTCAACCCTTTAATTTATACACTGAGAAATACAGAGATGAAAACTGTCATGAGAAAAATTTGGTGTCAAACGTTGTTTTCAAAGGAAGCACACAATTAATTTGAAAAAGCTTACTGAATGAGTGACTTTGTGAAAGAAAAGGAGTAAACATGAAGGAAAAAAACAGAAACTATCTCGTAGATTTTATATACCATCACTGTCTTGAATGGAATGAATGAGAGAACTAGGACTACGAGTTTAAATAATAACTAAAATTCTAATTCTTGCAAACCAAAATTAAGTGGAAACTAGGTTAATTTTGTGGAGTATTAAGATGGTATATATAGGGTTACCTGCATGAAAAATGATTGGGTCAAATCAAATAGGCAATGCTATATTGATCAGTGAATTATAAAAGAAATTATTTTTTAGCAATAAGTTTATTAAAAACTTTGGACTTAGGGGCCAGAACGCATAGTGACACACATTCTGTGGTAGTGAAGAATTTGAAATCTGAAATTAAAATAAATTTAAATTTCTGAGAGAACATTCACATATACATCCTCTAGTGGCATTCAGAAATGAGTTGCACAACAAAGAAATATTTAGAGTAGAATGTTTTAAAGTCATCCTGGGGGTCAACTCTCCTGACATGCCATAAAAATAGATAATAATACCTAATGAAGACAGAGTGGGAATCTATAATTCAGAATGCTGAAAACAAACTTAATGGTATTCCACCTATTGGCCAGAATTTAGTAACATTTCCCATTAAACTCAGGGAAGTATATAATAAAATTTAAGTGTTGACACAGCCTTACCTGCCTAAAATTGTTAAGTAAATTGGTAGTCATTGGATCCAGAACCAAAAACCTTTCCTGATGCAATGAGGAAAAAAACAAAACAAAACAAAACAAAAAAACACTAACATAAGACAAACAAGATGTGGTCTAAAAACACAGTAACAAACTCAAAAGCAAAATGCATTTTGGCTACACATAGATGTTTATAGCAGCTTTATTCTTAATTGCCATACCTTAGAAGCAACCAAGCTGCCCTTCAATAAGTGAATAGATAAACTATGGTTCATCCAGACTATGGAATATTATTCATCACAAAGAAATGAACTATCAAGCTTTGAAAAGACATGAGGGAAGCTTAAATGCATGTTACAAAGTGAAAGAAGCCAATCTGAAAGGTCTACCTACTGTATAATTTCAGCTATCTGACATTCTGGAAAAGGCAAAACTATAGGGACAACAAAAAGATCAGCACATGCCAAGGGTTACGGAGGGAGGAGGGATGAATAGGCGGAGCACAGAGGACTTTTATGGCAGTGAAACTGTTCTGTATGTTACAAAAATTTTGGATACTGTTTTTATACATATCAAACCCCATAGATTGTACAACACCAAGAATGAATCCTAACGTAAATTATGAACATGGGATATTAAAGATGTGTCAATGTAGATTCATTTGGTTCTTACAAGTGTACCACTTTGGAGAGGGAGGTTGTCTCTGTGTGGGGACAGGGGATGTATAACGACTCTTGTACTTTTCACTCAATTTTGCTGTGAACCTAAAACTGCTCTAAACAATAAGGTTTACTAATTAAAAAATACATTGTGTGGGGCCAGCCTGTTGGTGTGGTGGTTAGGTTCGCACGCTCTGCTTCTGCAGCCCAGAGTTTGGGGGGCGGTTTGGATCCCAAGTGCCGACCTACACACTGCTTATCAAGCCCTGCTGTGGCGGTGTTCCACATACAAAAAATAAAGGAAGATTGGCAACAGATGTTAGCTCAGGGTTGATCTTTCTCACCAAAAAAAAAAAAAAAAGAAAAAAAAATACATTGTGGCACAATGCATAAAGCAAATCAACTTGTAACTATAATTAAGAAGAGAAATCTGAGAAATATTTTCTAGAGAAACCAGAAGAAACTTTTATGGAAGGACTTTTGTGCATTAAGATCTCTTAAGATACACAATAAATATTACAACAGAGAAGGTATAGGTTGATGGAATTTTATAAAAAGGAAAATAAAATATTGAAAGAGTTTTAGAATATGAAAATGCAATGCAAGAGTTAAAAGTTCTGGAGGCACTGTGCAAAGAAGGATAAAGAGTAGAAAAAATAATGAAGGAGTTAACATTATGTGCAATTGTTACAGCAGAGAAAAATTGGACAAATTACTATCTCAACCGTTCTTAATAAAGAAATGAAAATCTAGCCAAATTTAAATTTATCTTTTGAAAAACTATCACAAAACATCAGTCTAAAAACGGGAAGGTGTTGAAAATGATCAATTTTATTACCAGAAAATTTACATTCCATTGTTTATGAAAGAGAAAAATTTTTCCCTTTTAAATAGGCTCAAAGCATAAAAAACATATGTAATTTTCTTGAAAAAATTTAAATATTGTTAATAAGAATTCAACATAATATCTCCTCTCTTTACTTGACTATCTGTACTGTTCTCACATATCTAGATCATCCCTCCATGTCATTCACAGTCGTGCATTAATAACAAAACAAGAGATACCTGAAAGCCCCCAAAATTAACATGTATTCCTATGTAACTATGGGGAGGGCATGAAATCCAGCAGACAGCCCCATAATATCTTTTTTTAAGACTTTATTTTTTTTGGAGCGGTTCTAGGTTCACCCTAAATAGAGGAGATGGTAAAGAGATTCCCCCTACATCCCCTGCTCCTACACAAGCATAGCCTCCACCATTATCAACATCCCTCCCCAGAGTAGGACATTTATTACAAATGATGAATCTACATTTGCACACCATAACCATCCAAAGTCTATAGTTACATTATGATTCACTTTTGTCGCTGTGTATTCTGTGGGTTTGGACAAATTTATGACACGTATCCACAATTATGGTATTGTACAGAGTGTTTTCGCTGCCCTAAAAATCACCTGTGCTCCTCCTATTCGTCCCTGCTCCCCATAGAATGTCTTTTTACTTATTTATTTTCTTCATTAAGGAGACACTACTATTCTAATTATCCTTTACCCCCACATTTTATAAATCACATAAACCAATCTCAGCTTTGTGTCTGGGTTCCCATTCCCAGGGTCCCTGCCCAGGCCCTGGTCTTCTCTCAGCAGAATGACTGAGTTGCATCCACACAGTACCTCTGAATGAGTCACTGCTGCCTCGTATCCCGGGAGAGATCCAGGGAAAACCACAGATACAACACCGTTTGTCTTTAGTGTCGGGAACACTCTTTGATGTTTTACCTCTTAGAGCCTTTGCGCAGCTATCAATTTTTTTCTCCTGGAGCCCTGGAATACCAGGGAAATACATTCTGTCCATTCTTAAGGAAATTAGCTCTGACCAGTTATACAGTGCTCTGTTTAATTTGGTTTAATGTACTATTTTTCCATGGAGTATTTAGATTTTTTTTAGATAAAGAAAAATGTTCATGTATATATGTGCCTGCGTGTGTCAGATGTGGGTGTCTGTATGTGTATCGTATAAGGAGTGTGCTTCTGAGGAGGGCTCACAGGAAATACCCTTTCCATCAGGAGGTGTGCAATGAAACAAAATCATGAAACCTATTATCATTAGTTTTTTCCCCAAGGGGCCAAAAATTTTATTAGCTGAACATATGACTAAGTTATGTTTAGGTCCACACCCATACTATTAAACAAGATTAATTTTCTATTTGCTAGTCTTTATTTTTATTTTTTGTGTTTCTATTTATATTTTACATATCTATTTTCTAGCATGTAGCACAATGTCTGACATCTGCAAAAATATCTGCCAAGTGTATGGTGAACTTAATCAGTTGTTTTGCTCCATATATGATTAAAAGCACAGAATATTTTACAAATATTTATGTTGTAAATGCGTCATTAAAGAAATGTTACTCATTGCTATATCATTTTGTTCAATATTTAAAAGTCTACCATTACTAAAGTGTATTAAAGGAATACCTTAACCTGCAGAGGAACTGTACTTAAGTCCCAGAGTGTCGGAAATCCTCAGACTTGAAGAGCTTAGAAGTCTTCGATGCGGCCTGAAAGAAAGATTGGGGATCAAATCCACCTGTGGGCAACATGGTTGCATGTGACCTCCTGCCTCAATCTCACTCTTGTTCTCCCTCATCCTCTCCCTCAACCCTATGTCCACTTTTAGCCATCTATGGAGACGGCTGATTTAGACCCTTCTAGGCTATTCTAGTGTTCTCTTCAGTACCTAAGAAAGGCCTAAGAATATGTTTATACTACATCCTAGACATTTCAAAACATTCTTAATTTCAAATAGTCTATCCTTTTCTCAGTACTGAAATCATCAACTTTCCCAGAATATTTTGATTTTATTAAATATCTCTTGGGGCCAGCCCAGTGGTGCAGTGGTTAAGTGTGCGGGCTCCACTTCGGCGGTCCAGGGTTTGCAGATTCGGATCCCAGGCACGCACCAATTCACCACTTGTTAAGCCGTGCTGTGGTGGTGTCCCACATAAAGTAGAGGAAGATGGGCACAGATGTTAGCCCAGGGGCCAATATTCCTCAAGAAAAAAGAGGAGGATTGGCATTGGATGTTAGCTCAAGGCTAGTCCTCACAAAAAAAAAAAAAATGTATATATCTCTCTCTTAAACTTCCTGCTCCTTCTGAAAGCACAACAATGGTCATCTTTTACTCCATGTTCTGATACTTGTACTGTAAAATAAGCTATAATCTGAATTGAGTCCTCCACAAGGAAAACTGACCTAGTAGCTGTTTTCTCCAACCCTCTTTTTTCAAGGTCCTGGGAATATGTTATGGGAGACTGACAGGTTTTTCTTAACTTCATGCTCATACATTTCAATTCAGCTCATGTATTAGAGGCACAGTGATTAAAATACATTCGCACAATGCAGGTATTCAGGTGGTCCTGATGGGATGCCATGGGCCAGGGTGTGCTATGGGAGCCAGGATTTTAAGCTCTGGAATCAGAACAACCTACCAATGACAGTATAGCTGTGTGACCTTCCTTAATTCACATGAAGCACATCACTCAATTCTTGGCATGAAGTAAGTATTCTATTGTTGATAGAAATAGATTGTAGTTGCTCATCTTGTGGCTAGAGATGCATTCAGGATCTCAGAGAATTTATGTTCCTTCCCCAGAGAGGTTAAATAGTGTGGCTAGTGAGAGATCCTATCCAGGCTCTCTGACTTTGAAGTTCAAGTTTTTAATCACTGTGTTGGATTTCTTCTCCAGTATCAGCA
This sequence comes from Ceratotherium simum simum, assembly GCF_057802395.1. Taxonomy (NCBI): domain Eukaryota; kingdom Metazoa; phylum Chordata; class Mammalia; order Perissodactyla; family Rhinocerotidae; genus Ceratotherium; species Ceratotherium simum. The sequence continues at coordinate 18,816,474 of NC_141933.1, forward strand.
ATAGTATTTCTACTCCTAAAAGTAAACTAGTAAAAGGTATTCAAGTGTTTGGTTCTCTCAGTGCTTGAGGCCACATTTTGATGAGAAGAGGGAGACAGAGATGTTGGTGATTTTCGCCCTGTGCGTAACTGGAGCTGGGCTGGAGGTTCCTTCAGGGGAGCAAGGTGCTGTTCTGACTTCGTTTTCCCTCAAAAGGAGGAAGAAGCTTGAAACACCCTGAATGGCTTGTCAGTGGCCTGGCACTTGTGTCTAAATATCTCAGAGGTCTGATAGTGATACCACTATTTTGGATACATACATCCTTTGTGATTGAAATCCCAAGCACTTTTAGCATTGTATTTCCCAAACATTCTTTACATTTCTTTTAACGTTTTGTTTTCATTAGTCTTTTGTCCCCCATCCCCAATGTTGCAATCTTTTGATAACTTTATGTGGCAACGTATGAAATATGATTCCACTGCACCACAATTACACTTAAACCATAGATTGGGCAGACGCAGTTGTTTTACTAAAATTCATTTCTTTCCTTCCAACTGGAAAACTTTGTTATTGTATTAAGACACTCATGAGGGCTCCTTCTTTGCATAGAATTAGTTTTCTTCCCACCTGCTTCTTTTCCCCGTGCAAATATACTTTCCTCAGACTCTCCGTTCAATTCACCCAAATAACCAAGCTATAATTTAATTCAGGTCTGGATTTATTTTGAGGAATTTTCACTTTAGCATTGCTAGGCCCATTGCAGACAGCATTCTGGCACTTCAGACTTTCCATAATGCTGAACTTGTCTAGTGTTCTGAGATTCATCTTTCATGGACCGCATCCAAATGAGTACATGTGGGTAAGAAGATTGGCCTTGCAGTTTTGGTTTTTGACTCTGAAATGGGTATGTAATCTCACTTAAGTACAAGAATAATTTATTTATCCCTCTTTGAGCTTAATTTTCTCATTGGTCTTTGACATTTGTTGCAAACAGGATTAGGTGTTCTAGGAGTGTGAGCCGTGTGCCCATTCTACGCCTTCTTCCTGCTCAGACCATATGTGGTTCTCTATCTACCCTTCTAATTGATGACGCATTGGTGCAAGTCCCTCAAATTTATGGTATGGTAAATCAATACCTAGAAGTAAGTTGCCAGATCATAGGTCATGGCTACATTAGTAGATATTGTCAAAAAGTGTTTAAATTGTTTATACAGATTTACACTACTATCAGCAGTGTATAAGATTTCCATTCCTCACATTGGTAATTTGTATTTTTTTTCTCTCCTTTCTCTTGATTGATCTCGCCCAAGGATTCTGACTTTTATTAATCCCTTCAACAAAACACCTTTTGGCTTTGGTACTGTTTTCTATTTAGGATTGAAAATTGTGTCATTGATTTCTTTGTATTTTTATATTTTTAGATCTATATTGTTTGGATTAATTTTGTTTTTATTTTCCCAAGTTTTGATACCTAGGATGCTTAAATCATTTATTACCAAATTATTTTGTTTCTTAATCATAGAGTTGATATTGCTAAACTTTCTACAGATTTTAAAAGCACAATAAGAGAATATTATGAACATATCAAGGCCCACAAATACAGTAACTTACATAGAATGCACAAATTTATTGCATTAAATAAACTAACAAAACTCATTGAAAATAAATAACAGATAATCTCAATGTCCCTATGTCTCTTAAATAAATTGCGCTTCCTGTTTTAAATCTTCACAAAGGAAACTCCCTGTCCATATAGCTTCACTGGTGAATTCTATAAAAGCTTAAAGAAGAAATAATACTTACTCTGAACAAAACTACACAAAAATAGAACAGAAGAAATTACATCTGAATTCATTCCACAAGCTCATCATTTCTCTAATTTTATTCACTTTTGTAGTTTTTCTATAAATTCCTTAGATTTTTCTACGTAGTCATATTATCTGTGAATGAAGACAAAGTTTTACTTTTCGTTTTCCAGTATGGATGACTTTTTTTTATTAAAGTGAATTTAGTAAGATTTCAGGTTATAAAATCAATATAAAAAATATCTTGTGTTTTTGTTAGTAAGAAAATATCAGAACATAAAATTTTAAAATGTCATATGTAGTATTATCAAATATATGCAATACTTAGGAATAAATCTCACAAAAATGTGTAAAAAATGTACATGAATCCATAAAACTTTTTTGAGATAAATTAAAGAATTTCTTAATGATAGAGAGCAAGTCCACGTTCATAGATAAGAAGACTAAACCTCATTATTAAGTCTATCTGCCTTCCTTAAATTTCTCTCAAGGAAATCTCCCCCCAAAATCAGAGCACAATTTTTTTTTAGCAATTTAAAGGCATATTTAAACATTTATATTGAAATGCAGATGATATAGATTAGCCCACATAACTTTACAAAAGAAGAAAGCTGAGGAACTTACACTACCTGATTGAAAGGTATATTATAAAGAGTAATCAAAGCATTGTGATATTTTCATAAAGGTAGACAAGTAGATCAATGAAACAGCCCTTCTGAAGCATGTCTAAAGGAAACTTTTAATATACGGATTTGTTCTGAGAGGGGGGATTGGTTCACTTAACTTCAGTGTGCACATTTTGGATTGAGCTTATATAATCTGCAGAAATGAAGTCATATAGGAGAAAAACCAAATTTAAACAGAATAAAAGTTTTGCTGTACATTGACTGCTATTTCCTCTGATATTTTTATTATATTTTCATGTAATAATATACCACTTATAACCTGATAAGTTTATGGGGAAGAGAATGTTTCTTCTTTTATCTTTCTTTTTCTACTGTCCTCCATTCCAGCCATCTAGCACATCAACGTTATTCCCTGGCAACAAATAACCTGGTTCCGGTCCTGATATTGCAAGTCACTGACTTTATTGATTTATTTACTCTGTGCATGAAGGTTACTCTAATTAATGATCCATATTTGGACCTTAGCTGCCTGTCCTTGGTTCTTTTTGTCCTCCCTAATCTCCAGCTTTCCCAAAAGCTACCCTCATACTACTCCATGCTACCTTATTTTTCCTCCTTTTCTTCAGAAAGCGAGATGAACATAGAGTAGGCAGAGTTTCCTGAACTGCTCTTCTGACTAGAGCATTTTAGGGCCTCCAGAGAAACAGTGCTTGAGACAGCCTAACGCAAATGTGAGAGATAAAGTTATAGCCAAAAATGCCGAGAGGCACCAGGGACATTACCATGTACAGTGGCTCAGAGGCATTGAGTAACCTGTTCAGAAAACCACAGGAATATAACTTCTTAGAGTTTACAAAGACTAATTAATTCTTGCCTTGTCGCATAAGTTTATATTCTGCTCTTCCAGACCAAATTTTGTTTAGGCATAGGCATAAAATAAATAATTCCGAAGACTGAAAATGTACATTTGCTTTCTCGAGAATTTCAAAATACTTACACTTTTTTTTTCCAGTCTGAACATCCATTGTTGCATCCCTGATATTTAATGGATATTTAAGTTCCACTCCCCTTGCAAACCTATACCTAAAACCTTAACTTATACAAATGTTCGAAGACAGGTTGAGATTTTCAAATAATTTTAGAGAACTGACCTAACTGTGTTTGAATAATTGGTTTGTAAGTATCTGCATTTTATGTCAGATTTAGATACTGGAGAAGAGTCAGCAGAGTCTACATCTCAGGAGAGAATTCTTCCTGATTCCCCTTAAACCCAGTCTGATAGCCACTCAGATCTGATGGTCAGTGACTTAACCACGCCACCTTTTTTTGGAGACTATTTGACCAACTGTGATTTAAGGGGGCTATAGGCTATTTAAGTTTATTCTATTAATCTCTTTTTTTTCCCCCTGCTGAGAAAGGTATGCCCTGAGCTAACATCCATTGCCAATCTTCCACTTTTTGATTGAGGCAGATTTGCCATGAGCTAACATCTGTGCCAGTCTTCCTCTATTTTGTGCATGGGTCGCCACCATAGCATGGGCACCGACGAGTGGTGTGGGTCTGCACCCAGGAACCACACTCGGGCCGCCAAGGTGGAGCGTGCTGAACTTAACCACTAAGCCACAGGGCTGGCCCCTATTAATTCCATTTTTAAGACTATACTGTCTCTTGCACCATAAGATAATTTAATTATAATAAAAATACTCTAGCTTAGTTCAGTTGTAATTGTATGTTATTTACAACCCCAATTCCAGTTGAGAACAAGAACAGATGAGTTAAAGTTAATGAGATTTTGAAGTTGCTGTGAACTTTATCGACTACCATATTGGTACTTTTTATTTTCCTTGATGTTCATATAAAGGTATAACCTGGTTTATGTATGAATATCTCCAGTGACAAGTAATTTCCTAACTTTCAAAAACATTGTCATTCTAAAGTGGACTTGATTCACCTGATTCAATTAAGGTAAGTTTACAGCAGGCCATATTCTGACACCACTAGGAAATATTTTGAACTTACAGTGAAAAGTCTATTTTTACAGAGTTATTTATTTATAAGTTCTTTATTTATAATTTATAAGAGCAATTATGCTTATTATTTTGATAGCATAATTGAAAGCAAATGCAGAATTTTTATGCAATATTATCAAAGAAATATGGTAAGAATCTATATTTTCTGCACTATATTTTTATAGTGCAAGAAAATTTCAGGTTAGTGATTAATGTTAAGAAATAACCAATCTCTCAGAGTAATTTTATTTCTTTTCAGTAGCCTTTGCCAAAATTAAAATTTACTTCGGTCACCTCATTAAATCTATATTGTAATATTTTTGGTATTTTCTTTATTTCTTCATTGGACTTGGTTATATATGTGTGTGCACAATTTCAGAAACTGGTCAATCAAAAAGTACAAAAAAGAGGGGCCAGCCTGGTGGCGCAAGCGGTGAAGTGTGCGCGCTCCGCTGCCGCGGCCGGGGTTCACTGGTTCAGATCCCGGGCGTGCACTGATGCACTGCTTGGCAAGCCATGCTGTGGCGGCGTCCCGTATAATGTGGAGGAAGGTGGGCATGGATGTTAGCCCAGGGCCAGTCTTCCTCAGCAAAAAAATAAAGAGGAGGATTGGCAGATGTTAGCACAGGGCTGATCTCCTCACACACACACACACAAATACAAAAAAGAAAAAGAAACTAGCATGTGTGGTTATGAACCACGTATGACACTGGTGTATATCACACTGTTTTTTTGTGTTCCTCATTGTATTTCTAAATTACATAATAGTACATCAATTCTATAAATGTGAACAATGAGGCTTAAAGAGATTAGCAATAAGCTCAACATTATGGAAAGAGAACAAGTTACTTCTGTTTACTGAGTTCCACAATAAAATATTTTGATATATAGGAAAGGAAAACAATTAATAAAATTGGTGAAAATAATGTTTGGATAGTGTCTGTGCTTATATTTGGTGATTGATTTCTCACAGAACATTGGCAAGATTGCTTACATTTTAAATTCTAAAACCCTAAATAACTACAATTAAAGTGAAAAATAAGACAAATATAAGGACACATTTCACTCACTCCCAAACCTCTGACTATTAGAAATATTTAGGTAACTGGTTTTCTTTTTGTGTTCAGATGGTTACTGCTATAGAACACAATTTGAATCAAAACAGTTCACCATTCACTTTATTTTATACTTCTGCATGTTTCTACCTCCTTAATGTTGCCACTATTCCAACAATTTGTAGAGTGTGTACATAATATTTTCTCATTTCAACATTTATGTTTTTAATTATTTGACAAATTGAGAAAATATGTTCAAGAATATATTATGTGTTTCAATGATAATAATTCTCTCGTACTGTTTCACACATCCCTTTTACTCCTGCTAACAGCAGTAATCATAATAACATTTTCCCTCAGAATTTGCAATGGCATTTTAAGAGTTACTATGGATTAATCATCTATGAAGATCTAGAAAATGAGGCAGAATCCTACCTTAAGGAATACACATTTTGCTAATGCTGATGAAAAATTCCTTCAAAATGACTTAAAATCAAGAATGCTGGGTCATATATTTATAATAACTGCAAGATATATCCACATAAATATTCAGAAACACAGATCGAATAATCTGGTAATGTCACCTTGCACATTTTTTCTATTGGGTTAAAAATGCTTCCTCTCTCTACTATCCCTCATGCTCTCCTCTCAAGCTTGGCCTGCAGCTCCAGATTGAGTGGGAATCAGGTATCTGTCCCCCTATATCCACAATGTACTACTTACTGATGCTAGGAAATTACTTAGATTCTCTTGATGAGTCACTTTTATTGAAAATTAGAGGTTTTGATGTATCGAGTGATACTCAGTTTGAGTTGTTTACAAACCTACTTATGTAAGTTAATTTTAAATCAAATTGTTTTAGTAAATAAGTCTATCTGTAAAGTAAGCAGTATGCCAACTCCTATTCAAGGAATCAGCATTAGCTATAAGGTAAGGAGAAAATTGATCAATGAACCAAAAATTTATTACTCTCTATTTAAGTACTGTTAATTGTTGAACATTATGAGTCTGACAATCATTTTTGCTCTGTTAAGAAAAAAAATATATAGATGTTAGGAGCCTTATAGCAATACTAAATTCATAGCAGGAACAAATTAAATGTTTTCTCCTTGATGAAATTAGAGTTGAATGATAACTTCAGTTGAGTTGCTTTCTCACAGTATAGACCATTTTTTAATGCTATACCATTACCTATTCACTATTCAAAATGATCTTAAAGACACAAGTTTGAATTTGTTATTCGCTGAATTTGATAGCTTTTAAATAACTTCACTACAAAAGCATTCTGTGTTTTTTAATAGTCATTCAGAAAGCCCAGACATGGTGGTCACATTGGGTCAGACTAAGGTTGAAAGTGTGCTACAGTGTTTGCATTCCCATCATGTGTCAATTAATTCCTCCATCCTGAATAAAATAGCTCTCAGAGTTCATTCTCTCTACTCTACGCTCTATTTCCCTTTATATAAATAACATCTCAAGACTGTACAAAAGATGCAAATTTGTGAATTGCTCGTCCATTCATTAATGCAACAAATAGACGCTGAGTGCTAAAACAAATTTCTCTTAGAGCTACATTCTGTATCATCTTCCTTTACTGACTTTTATTGCCTAGATTGTCTATAAAAAACATGAAATTTCTAGGAAAAAGCACAAAATATGAATAATTCAAATGTGCTTAAGAAATTTCATTTTACCTTTCCTTTGTCATTTGTCATCGTAATTTTGGCATAGTTTTAAATTAAAAAATTGCTCTAGTGTGTAAAATGTAAAGAGGAGAAATGCATGAATTTATTGGTTATTTTTCACAATGTCAGTCAGTTGACAGTCTATGTTTTGCCCCATGGTTTTCAACCACTCATTGTTTTTTAGAGTATCTAAAGCTCCATTACTTTTAAATGTCCAATTGCTGGTGTTTGTTCACGTGTCAAGGAAGATCATCCTTTACACAGAATAAACAATTCAAGCTGAAGTATTTTAAATAAATTTGCACTTCTGAGGATACGCTCCCAGATAACTCATGGAATTTGTACAAATCATCCTGAAAGAAAACTTGACCCTGTAATAGGGCATACATTTTTTAAAATGTGCAAAAAAGTTTTTTTAATTATGTAATCTAAACTATTATTCTTATCTAAACGATAATGTTTTTAGCAAACACCTGATAATTGCAGACAGATGGATGAACCAACTTTGCATGTCCAGCCTTAATTTACTCACAGATTTAATTTTATGTAAAGTCCTTTATATGCTTGAGAGGGGATAGGAACATATTTCAGGTGTTTTTAATCTCATATATATGATTTCGTTCATGAAAATTCAAAGGAACAAAAAATTGTTTTAAGAATAATTCAAGCCAGTACTATATTCAACATTATTACTGTATTGAAATTAAAATAAATACCCTTTCTTTCTATTGGCAATTTATTACTGTAGTCTGATTTTGGCAATCATCAGAAGCTACTTTTCAATAATTGGTCTTTAAATTAATTCAAGTTTGGGGCCAGCTCGGTGGTGTAGTGGTTAAGTTCACACACCCCACTTCGGTGGCCTGGGGTTTGCAGGATGGGATCCCAGGCGCAAACCTATGCACTGCTTATCAAGCTATGCTGTGGCAAGTATCCCACATACAAAGTAGAGGAAGATGGGCATGGCTGTTAACCCAGGGCCAATCATCCTCAGTAAAAAGAGGAGGATTGGCAACAGATGTTAGCTCAGGGCTAATCTTCCTCACTAGATAAATGAATGAATGAATGAATAAATAAATAAATAAATAAATAAATAAGAAACTAATTCAAGTTTGTAAAATTCCACTATGGAAATGAATGTCTTTGTTTTAACATTCCAGCTCTATGACAATGTGACTGTTCATTTTGGATGACAATGTTAACTTAATCAGTAATAGGGAAAGTTGAAGAGGAAATTTAAGTAGGAATCCATTGAGAAGCCACGTATATGGTTAGGGCAGAAAATGTATAACACGACAGTGCAGACGTTTTGAAGACATCTGGTCAAGGTTAATCATAAAACTTTTGACTCACAATTAAAAAAGAATTTGATGGAACACATTGTTAGTCATTCAGTGTCATTTTTCAGCAGGATCGAGACTCTAACAGCTTAAGTGAACACCGCATTGTGTTACCATCTACTGCAAAGGTTCTGATATATGAAATCAAATCCTATCAGCTTGTTATCATTTTTGTTGATTGATGAAGAGATTCACACTATTCATACGCAGATAATTTTCCTTGACTTGTAGTTCAAGTCCTCTGTTGGTGGAGGAAAGAGATTTGATTCGTGAATTAAGAAACTTTGGGGTCAAAATAGTTTTAAGATTCTAAAATTTTATTTGCTCAAAGTCCAGTTTACTGAATAGTTTTCACTGATATTTAGACAATGATATCTACTATTAATATCCACAGAATTTACAAAGAATCTTCACATTCCATTACTCTTTGAATATCTCAAAGATTGTATTTCTAAGACATGGTAGATTTCCCATTTTACTTAACTCCAACAGATAAAATTTTTGGCACCCAAGGTAAATGCATATTGTAGTATAATGCAAAGAATACAGCTGATGTCCTAACTCTGCTCCTTATGAACCACATTTCTCAATGGAAGAGTCCTATCTAAACAGTTCATAAGTTTAGGCAAAAGTATTTTCCTGGCAAAACACTAAAAAAAGAAATACATAACCCCCCAAAAAACAAAGGCTAAAGGAAACTTGACTTGCCAAATATAATATACTGAGTTGAGTGCAAAACGCTAATACAACACTGCCTTCTACTCAGCCTTTTAATAAATGTATCCCAGGTTTATTTGGTGCTTCATTAAAGTGTCTTGTTTTCATTGAATTAATTATAGGACTAAACATTCTTGTGTTTTAGAACATCAGCATATAAATTTCACTAAATCACTGGAAATAGATAAACAGGAAGCAAATAACATTAAAATCTTTCAAATTTTTACATCAGGCTCTTGAAGACAGAGCCTTTCATTTTAAAATATTTGTCCGTAAATGTATTTAAGGTAACATATATTTCACTAATAAGAACAGCTTAAACTACACATTTGCATGTACACAATTAAACAATAATTAGCTAGGTAACTTACATTTATTTCTTTAATAAATTTTGAGTCTAGGAGAGTAAGAATGGTATCCTTTGCAAGGAATTATTGTATATATTACACTAGGCTTGGAAATGGGCATTACATAAATTTAAATATTTAATATTGTTGACCGATCAAAGGAATTCATATCTACTGAGGCAGACATTGATCACAATTTGCTGGAGAGTTAATGGAACTCATGTAGCGTATGTTCACACAGTCTTATTAAAGAGTCATTTTATTTGTACACCTGATTTTTATTCTTTGAAACACTTGGATGATGTCAACAAAACCTAGTTAGTTCCCTGAATAGAGTATGACCATTACTCTTCTCAAGAAACACTTCTAAATATGGGCTTATGAATTATATCAGTTCAGGTGATTTATGTATTCTGTCTACACTGGACCATGGTAAAAAGCCATAATGCCACTGTATTTATTCTCTTGGTACTTTCCCAAAACAAGATCATTGAAATCCTCTGCTTTGTATTATTTTTATTTCGACAAATTATTTGGATAAGAAACTTGCTCATAATGATTTCTATCACAAGCAGTCAACTGTTTGAGCAACCTTTGTATTTCTGTCTTAAATCTCTCATTCGTTGAACTTTGCTACGTATCCTCTATGACACCTAAACTAATGAATGACTTATTGGCAGAAAGGAAGGCCATTTCTTATGGTAACTACACGACACAGCTCTTTAGCACCCTTTTCTTTGGAGGCTTTGACATCTTTATCCTCACAGGGATGGCCTATGACTGCTATGTGGCCATCTGCAAGCCCCTGCCCTACAGCATCATCATGAGCAGACCAAGGTGTAATGCAATCATCATAGCCTGCTGTACTGGGGGATTTATACACTCCATCAGTCAGTTTCTTCTCACCATCTTCTTACTGTTCTGTGGCCGCAGTGAGCTAGATCACTATTTCTGCAATGTGTATCCTTTGCTGAAATTGGCCTATTCTAATACACACATAATAGGTCTCTTAGTCATTGCTAACTCAGGCCTAATTGCTTTGGTGAATTTTGCTGTCTTGATGTTGTCTTATTTTATTATATTGTACAACATCAGGGCATATTCTTTGGAAAGTTGCAGTAAAGCTCTTTCCACTTGCAGTTCTCATGTAACAGTCATAGTCCTGTTTTTTCACCTGCATTGTTCATTTGCATTAGACCAGCCACCACTTTCCCAGAAGATACAGTGTTTTCTCTTTTCTACACCATAATTACCCCCATATTCAACCTTCTGATCTATACACTGAGAAATATGGAGATGAAGGATGCCTTGAGGAAAGTCTGGTATCATCATATACTCTTGGAAGAAAAATAACTTTTCTGAAGCTTTTCTGATTTTCATGCCATGGTTCAATGAATCCATCACTTGAATAAGATCCATTCTCATCATCTCCTAGCCTTACTGCTTGGGGAAATTAAGCTGGCAAGCGGGAAGTATATCCCTTCTTTTTTTAATGCTTCTGCATTGACACTTCATCAAAAGATTGAGTGTTATTCTTATTCGTACTCTCCTCCACCTGACTTAATCATTATGAATTGTGCTCACATGATATGAAATAACCAGATGATATTTTAAATATAAAGGATTATATCACCTATTTGGCATTGTATTGAAAAAAGATAAAATAGTTAAGGCATTTTTCATGCCATAAAATGCTAAGAAGCAGAATAAAATATTACCTTCAATTTTTAAGCTTTTTACTCAACTATAAATACAGAAAATTGCACATATCATGCATATACAGCTCATGCTTGGTCACAAACTGAGGAATATCCTGTAATTAGCAACCAGATTAGGACACACAAATCACCATGTCACCGGAAGTCCTCCCCACATCTCCTTATAATAACTACCTTCCAAAGTGAATCAGTATGTTCATCTCTACAAGTGATTAAATTTACCTATTTTTGGATTTTGGGGAAAAACAGCAATGCAGATTGTACCCTTGAGTGTCTGTCTTCTCGTTATTATGTTTGGGAGATTCATTCCTCATGTTTTATCTATTTTCTGATTGTTTTCATTGATCTATAGCATCTCATTTTGTGAACATGTGACAATTGATCCATTCTCTTGTTGGTAGACATTTAGGTGGTTTCCCATTTAGGGCTAGTATGAGTAGCATATCTTCAAACATTTTGAAACATGTCTTTTGGTAAATATATATCTTCTATTGATATGCGCCTTTTACAAAAGATGCACCTAATCCCTAGGACATGAAAAAATTGAAACTAAAAGGATGAAAAAGAGCAGGCAAATGATTTAGCATTTGAAGCAATGATATATACATATGTGTGTGTGTATATATATATATATATATATCACTGGTATATAAGTGATAACTTGCTTCAACTCCATGAGCCTTCTTTTATTATTTAAGCTTCAAATTTTAGATAAGTGAATGGTTCAAAAGGACATTTTGCCACAATACATCTCTTAGAATGGCCAAAATATGGACACTGACACCAACAAATGCTGGTGAGTATGTGAAGCAACAGGAACTCTCATTCACGGCTGGTGGGAATGCAAAATGGTACAGCGTCTTTGGAAGACAGTTTGGCAGTTTCTCACAAAACCAAACATACTCTTACCATACAATCCAGCAATCTTGCTCCTTGGTATTTACCCAAAGGAGTTGAAAACTTATGTCCACACAAAAACTTGCACAGAGATATTTACAGCAGCTTTATTCACAATTGTCAAAGCCTGGAAGCATCCAAGATGTCCTTTGGTAAGTTAAAGGATAGATAAACTTTTCTACATCAGACAATGGAGTATGCTTCAGTGCTAAAAAGAAATGAGCTATCAGGCCATGAAAAGATATGGAAGAACATTTCAGTGTTTTCCCCATGGTACTTAGCATTAAGCTTTAACACAATTGTGAGACCCTTATTGATGTTCCCGGTTCCTATCTTTCCAGTTTCATATCTTACTAATTAGCCTTCTACAAGCTCAGTGTCCAGCTTGTAACCTGACACACAGTGGGGACTCAATATATAATTACTGCATGAAAGGATGAATTCATAGCCACAGCCGTATTGAATTGGTTAGGTTTCCTGCATGCTCCTTTTCCCCTCTTGGCCTTTGTATGTAGTCCCCTCCTAGGAATGCTTTCATTTCAACATACGCCTATTCACACTGATGATTGCTTTTCATCCTTTGTGCCCCATTTTTGATGTCTTTTCATCTAGGAAGCATTCTGGACCCTCCAGATTTTCGTTGTGTGTCCCACAAACACGCTTTCATAGCACCCTGTGCTTCCAGTATCTTGCCATTTATAACAATGTGTTGTAATTTTCTGCTCTCTTCTGGGAGTCTCTCAATGGATCTTAAACTCTCTGAAGGCATGACCTGGTGTCTTTTTATTCGCCACCTCAGCGACTGTCAATGTGCCTGATCTATTCTTTGGGCTCAAAATGTTTGTTGATTACTGAATGAAGGATGGAAGGAATGAATGGAATATATTTATCCTGAAATTGCTTTGTATGTAGACAGACCTACATATTCTTAAAAATGGCTTCTCTTAATTAAATGTTACCAAATAGTAAACTGATTAACATAGAAAAATAACCTGAATAGCCCACATTCACAAGATGATGAAATCTTGCTGAAAGCAAGGGCAATATCAAAGTAAACTATTTGCTCATACAGTAAGAATCTGTTTCAATTTCTTTCTCATTCCCTAGCTTAAACAGGACTAAAAACAAATTCTGGCTTCCATAAGAGATCTGCCTAGAGTTCTCCTCAGAGTCTGAATCCATAAAGGTAGAAAAAAAGGTTCTTGTGTTCAGGACTAGTTTTTGTTCCACATTTTATTGGCTTTATTCATCTTCTTTTCTACCTTTATTCATTCATTAAATATTTATTATGTAGCCAACATTCTGCTGCTTGTAGAAACTATTGTTAGCAAGTAGGCAAGTACTTTATGGAGTATGACTGTTTATTTAATAAATAGAAACTCCTGTCTGACATTAAAATGTCTTATTTATTTGAGTAATCACACTTTCTGATGGGTTATCAGCCCAAGATTGTGCCATGAGCAATGCCAAAGGATTTTGAAGCCTACAAGTATACGGAAACATGGTGTAATCTTTGTTACTTACTCCACAGAGGTTCAATGACCCATTATTTTTATAACTCTAAAGTAAATATTAAAATGTCACAGGGAACATATTACTATCAATTAGGATATGTAAAAATGAGCAGAGTTATTAATGTAAAATTATTAGAATTTAGTGATAGATTATATACATATATAGTGTGCCCAGCATAGTCCCTGCCTCAATAAATGATAACTAGTTTAATTATCTTACTTTTCTATCATCATTACCTAGCAGTGAATTATGGCAATTAAGAGCATGGTCTAAGAAATCAGTTAGATTCTAGTTACTGGCTCTTCAATATACCAATTTTGATGATTTCCCCTTTCTGTCTGTTTCCTCACTTGTAAAATAGGGATAATAGCAGTGCCTACTTCTTTGGAATTTATACAATTACTGCACAATACTTTATTATTTCTAGGAAGGAAACCATATGAGTCCATATACATGGATGAACTAATAAAACTAAGTCCCAGTTTGGTAGATTTTTCTAAATATGCAAAGATAGCTCCTGGGTTGGATTTCCTAATATTCTGGCAACTGTTTTTGCTCTGCTCAATGTAGAATATAAGATTCATAGCTGTAAATTTTCTTCTTTATCCCATAAGTATTCTTGCTGAGGTAATCCAAAGTGTCCCTTTGACCATTGACACAGTTGACTCAATTTTGGGCTGCAAACTTATTTATTTGTCACCTGAAATAGCTTTCCCACTACACAATTTCTTCATGGCATTTTTCATCTGGTCATTTCTCAGGGTATAGATTAAGGGATTTAACATGGGGGTTATCATAGTGTAAAATACAGCAACTGTTTTGTCAATAGATAAAGTATCTGGGGGTCTCAGGTACTCAAATATGCAGGGCACAAAGACCAAGATGACCAGTGTGATGTGAGAGACACAGGTAGAGAGGGCTTTGCGTCTCACCTCCAAGCTGTAGGTCCTTAGGGAGCGCAGGATGACCACATAGGAGATCAACACGATGAGGAAGTTTAACACACAGATGAATCCACTGTTGGCAGCAACAAAGAGCCCTAGAGTGTGAGTATCAGTGCAGGCAAGATTGAGCAAAGGATTCAGATCACACATGAAGTGATCTATGATGTTAGGGCCACAGAAGGGTAATCGAAAGGTGAAGAGGATCTGTATGATTGCATGAAGAAAGCCTCCCATCCATGCCACTCCCACTAGCAGGCCACACACCCTCCAGTTCATGATGATTGTGTAGTACATGGGCTTGCAGATGGCCACATAGCGGTCATAGGCCATCACAGTGAGCAAGATGATCTCAGCACCTCCAAAGAAATGTTCCCCAAAGATTTGGGTCACACACTCATTAAATAAGATGATCTTCTTTTCATGGAGTGAATCTATGATCAGTTTGGGGGTAATGACAGAGGAATAACAGGCATCAATAAAGGAGAGACAGGCCAGGAAAAAGTACATGGGGGACCCCAATGACGGACTGGCAGTGATGGTCACCATGGCGAGCACATTTCCTACCATAGAAATGATGTAGATGACAAGAAACACAGCCAATATGATTTTCTGTATCTTTGGATTCTCTGTGAGCCCCAGTAGAACAAACTCTGTCACGTTGTTCATATTCTCTATATATTTCATATTGTGTTAATTACATTATCTGAAAATAGCTTTGTGCTAATGTAATCATGAATTCATTAAACTTACCCAATCTAATAAATATTAAATGTGATGATTCTTTTGAGTTGTAAATTCTTGTGAGGTTTTTTTGAAATAAAAAAAGGGTTCTGAGTTCTTGAAGGATACTCAAATTACCTCTTGGTTCAAGATTCTGTTAAAGATATAGACATGGAGATATTTTGGAAACACATAGGAGACCATGTGTACACACTTAATCATCTGAGATGACTAAGAACCTAACATAAAGGAGTAGATCACACACATTGTTGCAACTAGGCTAGAGAAGGGAGGTAGAACACAGATATAAAGAATATGACTGCATAGCTAAGGGGTTTTCCTTTTATCCTCAGGAAAAGGGGAACCGTGAAAGGTAGGTGAGAACACAAGTGGGAGGATAAAGAGGAATTTGAGGAGGAGGCAATTGTGGATATTGCTCTAATAAAGATCTTTGTGTGTCTTGGATGAAGTGGGCTGATGTTCAGTGAGGGGGTTGAAGGCAGACACAGGAACCTCAGTAAGGAAATTACACATGAAGTTAGCATAAATAGAGTATTGCTGATGGGAATGTAAAGAAAGTATACTTGAGCTTCTACAAAAGAATTTGTATGCTTGTTGACTAAATCTAATAACTTTACAATAGCTAAAATATATACTTTTTAGTGATTGGTTGTTATGTACATGACATAGTAGCAAGTGCATTGCACACCTGATGCCATTTAATACTGACAACAACCTGTGCGGTCGGTATTAACTCATCCATTTTGCATATGAGGAAACAATCTCAGAGACTTATGTTGAGATTAATTATAATGATGATAATATTAACAGAACTGAACACTTACTGTGCTATAAGTGTTTTTGAGGACATTTGCTGATTTAATCCCCGCTACAAACCTATGAGATGATTACCATTACCATTTTTACACATTAAGAAATAGAAACATAGTAAAGTAAGGATCCTGCCCAAGATCAAGCAGCTATTAAAGGGTAAGGCTAGGATTAGGTTTACTTTTTTTTCTCTCCAAATTCTAAATCTGTGCCCTATATTGTTATAAATAACAATATCGAACTTTTATCTCCTTTTTATATGATTCTAATAATTATAATTACTTTACTACTACTTCAGAGGCAAGAACTGATGAAGAATTTTCATCAGCCGATACACACATGCACAAACATACCACACACCACACACAAACACCCTGCACATAGTGATGTGTTTGATCTTCCAGATATCAAGTAAAATGTGGCTGCGTTCATAGAAAGTATTTTTGTCTTGACTCCTCCTCAGATACAGTTCACTCTTATCCAATCCCCCTGCAGACACGGGGCCACAGATTCTTCTGCAAAGTGTTTAAAACGACGACCACAGTGGTTAAGTGTTCTGGTTTAAGAATCAGAAAGACCAGACCAGAATCCTAATTCTTCCGCTTGCAACTTGCTCTACCTGGGGTACATTTTTTGGGACCTAACATGCTTGTTTCCTCATCTATAAAGGGAGAATAGTGATATCCACCTCATGGGTTTTTATGAGAATTAATCGAGGAAACATATGTCAACATATTCTCCTCCCTGCTGTAGACACACATAGGGATTTCATCTATTTTTGTGACTGTGTGTGCACCAATGAGATAGGAAGAATTGACGTTTTGAGCACTAATACAGAGAAACACTCAACCACGCAATAAGCTCGGCAAAAATTATCTCCAACGTTACTTTTAAAGAAGCCTCAGAGACTCATCTTCTCCACAGCAGTTGATCCCAGAAAGGGTGCTCCATGTTCGTGCTTAGACTAAATAGCTGAAGATTTATGTCATTTAATATTCATATTTATGTCTTTTCTGTGAGTGAAGTGTATTTAAATTTTGTTTTAATCTTCACGATTAGTCTTGATTATTAAAGGAGGTGTCTCATGGCAAAAGGGTGCCCGGTGTCAGAGAGCGGGATCCTACAATGTGCTTAATTTCTATGAGCCTCAAATTTTTCGCCTCTCAAATTAGGTTAATAATATTGGCCAACTATGTTTTGAAGAATGGATTGAAGATAAAATGCTCTATTACTATATTAAGAAAGTGTTGAAATATAGCCATTACTGTATATGGAAAGTAGCAATCCTTACTAAGTATCAGCACTATTGAAAAACTTACCTTATACTCTTAGATGAATTCAATGATATTCAGGGGTGTTTGAAACAATTCCATAGACAAATTGACATCCTCTTGTAATAAGTCCTCTTTTAATACGTAAGATAAGACACATTTGGAAAGAGACTATTCAGATAATTCAATATCAAATCAACAGTTGTTAAGAAACTAATTTTATAAGTCTAAATCTTTCCTTCTAGATTGAAGCCTCAAAACATTTTCACACAAAACTTGGGACTGAATTTAGAATAGATTCATTTGAAACTTTATGGAAAAATGGTCTTCTATAGATGGCTCTGGTCCCATAGAGAAGTGGCAGAAAGAGTGGAGGAAACATTCAAATTGGTCATTCTATCTGTGATGAATCTTGCTCTGGAGATATAAACAACAAAAGACATTTCCACCTTGCACTGCATGGATATTTAAAGTTCCCATAAAGGTTCAAAGACCTTATCTTGTAGTTGCTGTTTTATCTCCCAGGAATTAATTATCTCCATTGATGGAAAGCCTTTGTCATAAAGGCAGGTATTCTGGAGAGATATGTTTGAGAAACACCCATTCATGAATGAGGAATTGTATTCCCTGTGCTTTGAACCTAAACATGTGAAAGTCTCCTTTCTCTATCTGAACCTGGGTTTCTAAGAAAGCTGAATTTCACATGAATAGCAAGTTGGCAGAATTCCAGTGTGAACATTGAACCTGTGGATTCACGTCACAGAGAGAACTTCTGTCTTCTTATCAATATTAAACCTTTTCTGGGACCCACTACTGATTGCTCAAGAACTAAAGCAGTAAGGGCATAAAAATAATGATATCTATTTTAAGTACTTGACTACAAAAGCAGTTTTTCACATTCATCAGCGAGTTATGAAGGTAGACAGGAAATCTAAAATGCTCCCAATTAGCTGTCTCTGGGACTATGTGACAATCAGTATGGAATACTAGGCAACACTAAAAATTTGGGGAGATACCTAAAACACAACAATCGGGTTCCACGTGTTTCACATCCTTGTTGCTTGGTTTTGTTAGCTATTTTCCTTTTAGTCATTCTAGGAGGTTTGTAGAGGTAAATTATTGTGGTTTGAATTTGCTTTCCCTGATGATTAATCATGCTGAGTATTTTTAAAATTTTCATGTTATCGTTGGCCATTTGCATTTCTTCTTTTGTGAAGTTCCTATTCAAGTCCTTTGCACAATTTAAACAGAGTCCTGAGTTTCTTATTACTAAGTTGTATGTGTTCTTTACATATTCTAGATATAGATCTTTTGTCATATCAATGTTTTATAAATATATATAATATGTTGTGTAAAGTTGTATATATAAATATATACGAATACATGTATATGTATACATTTATATATAAATTTTTTAAGTACTTTAAAATTTTATATGTAAAATTTTGTCCTGGTCCGTGGATTGCCTTTTCATATTTAAAATTGTGACATCTGAGGAACAGAAATTTTAAAATTTTGAAAATGTCTAATTTTTTAAAATCTTTCTTATTGTTCATGCTTAATGTGTCATGTCTAATGAGCACTGATCTACCCCAAGGTCCAAAAAAGTTTCTTCTGGAATTTTTATAGATTTAGCTTTAACATGTAGGATTTTGGGTCTCTGCTTCATTTTGCATTACTTGTTATACATGGTGTGATATAGTGATTGAGGTTCTTGTTTTTCTCATAGGGACATCCAAGTGATCCAGCATAATTTGTTGAAGTCTATTCTTTACCCATTGAATTACCTTGACATCTTTATAACAATTCATATATTTAGGTCTTTCTGGCTGTCTATTATTTTTCAATGATGCATATATTTATCCTTATGTCAATGCCACACGGCATTGACTATGGGAGCTTTACAGTAATTCTTGAACTTAGCTAAAGTATGTACTCAAACTGTGTTCTCTTTTTGAGAGTGATTTCTTTTCTGTGTTCCTTATATGCAAGATTAAATTTCAATATAATTTTCAGAATAAGATTGTCAATTTCTCCAAATATCCTGTTGGGATTTTTATTGGAATTGCATTGAAATGGCAAAAATTTGAATCATTTAATCCATCCATATGGCATATTTTTCCATTTTTTTATACATTTAATTTCTCTCAGCAATATTTTCTGGTTCCATATATAGCTTTTGAACACATTTTTCAAATTTAGCCCTCAAATTTCATTTTTTAAATAGTATTTTAAGTAGACTTATGTTTCTTTTTATTTATTTATTTTTTATTGTGGTAATATTGGTTTATAACATTATATAAATTTTGGGTGTACATCATTATATTTCAATTTCTGTGTAGCTTACATCATGTTCATCACCCAAAGACTAATTACAATCCATTGCTGCACACATGTGCCTAATGATCCATTTCACCCTCCTCCCTCCCCCTTCCCCTCTGGTAACTACCAAACCAATTTCGGTCTCTATGTGTTTGTTTGTTGTTGTTTTTATCTTCTATTTATGAGTGAGATCATATGGTGTTTGATTTTCTCCCTATGACTTATTTTGCTTAACATAATACCCTCAAGGTCCGTCAGCATTATGTTTCTATTTTCAATTTCTAATTGTTGCTATTGTAGAAATACATTTGATTTTTGTATTCCATTTTATCCTGTGACTTTGCTAAATTAACTGATTAGTCCTTAGATTTTTTTTGTAGAGCATTTAACATTTTCTACATACACAATGGTGCCATGTGCCTAAAAATCAATTTTTTGCAATTTTACTTCTTCCTTTATAGTCTATTTCTCGTATCTCTTTTTCTTACCTTATTGCAATGTGTGGAACCTATGGTACAATGCAGAACAGGAATGGTGGGTGGACAAACCTTGTCTTGTTTCTAATCATTGAGAAAGAGTATTCACCATTAAGTGTGATGCTAGTTGTAGTTTTATACAGATGTTCTTTATCAGGTTGAGCAAGTTCCTTTATATTCTTCACTTGCTAAAAGATTTTTTTAAATATCACATATCTAAATTGAAATTTATCAGTGTTCATGCTTCTGTTGAAGTTATTGTGTGATTTCTCCTCTAGTTTGTTATTTTAGCGAATTACATTGATTGAGTTTTCAATGTTAAATCAGACTTTCATTCCTGGAATAAACTGTACATGGGCATGGTGAATTACTATTTTTTAAAAAGATTGATGTATTTCATTTACTGCTATTTTGTTTAATATCTTTGTGCATATGTTCATAAGGGATATTTGTCATTTTCTTTCTTATAATGTGACGGCTAATAGGCAATGCTGTTTTCATATAGTGAACTGTGTAGTCTTTGCTTTTGTCTGAAAGAATTTGTGTAGAATTTGTATGATTTACTTTATATTTTTTGGAATTCAAAAGTAAATTCACTGGGCCTGGATTTATTTTGGGGACGGATTTAACTACAAATTTAATTTCTTTAACTGATATGAGACTATGCAGTTTTTCTTTTCTTTTTCCATCAGATTTTAAATATTTTTACAAGCAATTGGTTCATAAGTTGTAGAATTTATTGGCTTTACCTGTTCATAATATTTCTTACTAGCCCATTAGTATGTAGAATCTATAGTGTTGTATGCTCTTTCATTCTTGGTGTGAGTAATTGGTCTCTTCTCTCTCTCTTTTCCTTCCTCCCTCTCCCCCTCCTCATTAGTCTAGCTAAGTTCTATCACCTTTCCGGATCTTTTCAAAGAACGAGATTTTGTTTCATTGATTTTTGTGTTTTTGTTTGTTCTTTGTTTTCTTTTCTATTTCACTTATTTTTTTATTCTTATTATTTACTGTCTTCTACTTATTTTCTGTTTAATTTTCTAGGTTGATTTGTCAAAACCTTTATAATTAATTGTAGATGTTATTCCTTTTTCTCCAAATTTTCCTTTAAGGACTTTTACTGCTTCCCAGAAATTCAAATACGTTATGAATTCCATTTCATTTATTTCAAATGTTTTATTAGTTATGTGATTTTTTTTAAATTGAGGTAAATTCACATAACATACAATTCATCATTTTAACCATTTATTAATGTAAAACCAGTTGGCTTTTAGTACATCCACCATGTTGTGTAATTATTGCAACTATCTAACTGCAGAACATTTCATTCATTCTTAAAAAACACACATCTTGGCTAGAGAATGAACAAGATGAACTGAAGCATCTTGTAGTGCTGGAAAGCAAGGAAGTTCTAAAACACACACAAACTCACACAGTGATGAGGACGTGCCAAAAGGACACAGGAGCCAACTGAAAGAACCTCCAATGGCAAAGGTGAGAAAAACTTGAGCAACAAGTTAAATAACACAGAATTGAAATGTAATTCAAAGTATAAAATAAATATCCTTGAGTTCATACTGATGTCAATAATTAAATAAATAGATAATAAATAGGAGAGAATAGACAAACCTCCCGTGAAACATAATTCCAAATGATTATGTAGATACTTTGCACTCAAAGAGTTATGAAATAACTCTCCACCTCTTAGTGTAGGCTGTACATAGTGACTACCTTACAAAGAATACAGTGTGGAATGGGGGGAAAATAGTAACTTTACAGAGCAGAAATATGACAAGGATTACCTTAGCCAGGTGATCAAGGTTAACATCAAAAATGATGTCATATTGATAGTATATACACTGATATGATGGGGTCAAATGGCACTTTACCTCTGTGGTCTTTCCTGCAGAAACTCATAATCCCAGTCTAATCATGAGTAAAATAACATAAGAACTCAAACTGAGGGCTTTTGTGCAAAATGTCTGACTACTACTCCTCAAAACTATCAAGGTCATCAAAAACAAGGAAAATGAGTCTTTCTTTGTCTTGATGACAGTCATCACTGTCTGGAGCTGCCAAAGAAAACATGACAATTAAATGTAACGCAGTATCTGGGATAGGATTCTGGAGAAATAAAAAGGCATTAGGTAAAAACTAAGGAAGCTGAGTAAAGTATGGCTTTTAGTTCAAAATAATGTTTTGACATTGATTAATTAGCAGACAAATGTACCATACCAATGTAAGATGATTACAGGGGAAACTGAGTGAGAGGTATGTGGAAACTCTCTGTTTTATTTTCACAACTTCCCTGTAAATATACACCTGTTATAAATTATAGAGGTAATTAAAAATGAATGACTCATTTCACTTAAAACAATGTCCTCAAAGTTCATCTCTGTTGTAGCATGTGAAAGAATTTCCTTCATATTAATGCTGAAAAGTATTCCATTGCATGCATGTATCACATATTTTTTATCTATTCATGTGTCAATGGGCACTGTGTTTCTTATATGTTTTGGTTAATGTGAATAATGCTGTTATTAACATGAGTATACGAATATCTCTATGATTCCCTGCTTTCAATTATTTGGGGTATATATCCAGAAGTGGAATGCTGGATCATACGGTAATTCTTTTGTAATGTTTTAAAGAATGTCATACTGTTTTTGATAGTGGCTGCAGCATTTGATGATTCCATGAGCTGTGCACAAGAGTGATTAGTGATTCTGGGCATCTTTTCATGTGCTTATTGACCATTTGTATATCTTCTTTGCAGAAATTCTATTCAAGCCCTTTGCCCATTTTTGAAACTGGTTATTTGTTGTTGATTTGTAACAGTTCTTTATATATTCTGGATATTAACCAGTTGGATATTTATTTGCAAATGATTCCTCCCATTCTGTGAGTTGCCTTTTCACCTTGGTTACAAACCAAGGCTTGTAACTAAAGGTTACAACCTTTGATGCTTAGAAATTTTTAATTTTGAGGTAGTCCAATTTATCTATTTTTTCTTCTGTTGCTTGTGTTTCTGTTATGGTATTCAAGAAACCGTTGCCTAATCTAATGTTATGAATGTTTTCCTCTATATTTTCTTCTCAGCTTTTTATCAGTTTAGCTATTTCATTTAGGTATTTGATCCATTTTGAGTTAATTTTTATACATGGCGTAAGTTGAGGATCCAAGTTCACTCTTTCACGTGTAGACATCTAGTTTTCCCAAAGCCGTTTTTTGTAAAAACTGTCTTTTCTCTCGTTGGATGGTCTTGGAACCTTTGTATACATTTGTATACATCACATACATGACAATGTATGTGATGCTTTATTTCTGGACTCTATTGTATTCTAGTGATATATATGCTTGTCTTCATGCCAGTACCACACTGTTTTGATTAGTGTAGTGTTACAGTAAGTTTTGAAATCAGGAAGTTTAAGACATCCAAATTTGTTCTTTTTCAGGATTGTGTTGTCTATGGGGTCTTTCGAGATTTCTTATGAATTTTGGGATGGAGTTTTCTGTATCTGCAAAAAATGCCATTTGGGTTTTTATAGGGATTATGTTGAATGTGTGTTTCTTTGAGTAGCAGTATTGAGATCGTAACTATGTTAAGTCTTTCAATCTCTCAACACATGATAACATGTTATCTTTCCATTTACTGATGTTAGAGTTCTCCAGAGGAACGGAATCAATAGTGTGTGTGTGCATATGTCTATGCATATATATATAAAGAGATTTAATATAAGAATCGCCTCATGAGATTATTGAAGCTGGAAAGTGCAAAATCTGTAGAGTCAATGTCCAATTTTGAATCCAAGGGCCAGAAACAACTGTAAAAGCAGAATATTTGCTTGTTTATTAAAATCTCCCTCTTCTTGTCACCTTTTGGTGAACATTCACATGGGACACACATATCTTCATGTTTTCTGCCTATCCTGAGCATTATATCCACACACCTCTTTCCCAAATTTTCTTGTCACCGATCTTTAAATCAAGTTCCTTGCACTCCATGACCATTCAACCAAACCATTGGCCACAACCCATGAATATAAGCATACATCTGGCCATTTCTCCTTCCAGCAAAGTGCACAACCGGGTGCATGAGCCACTGGAAGAATTCCTCTACAACACTTTCCTTCAGGGACGTTCCAGAAAGAAGCTGTAGTTCTGCGGCTATCCACATTTTGGTCATGACTGAATATCATTTAAGAACTATCTGGAAACCAGTCCTAAGTCTTTTCTTCCTCTGTCAACTGACCCTAGGGAACTCCCAGGAGGTCATAGGTGCAGTCTGGGAGAGGGATTGCGTTGTGGTAGGAGTGGATTCCTTGGACATTTGGGCCACTTCTGCATGTAATTTTCCTTCAGTGACTACTTGAGTCCGATCAAGCATATATGTTCCCATTTGATGATGGAGTGCTGCTGTGTACACGCAACTTTATCACTTCATGAGTCAGATGATACCAATTCATGAAAGGCAGCTCAGGCTGCCTAGTAACTTAGTGGTCCATGGTTAAGCATTTAGTCTCTACTAAGGCCCACTAGCAGGCCAAGAGCTGATTCTCAAAAAGGAGAATAGTAATCTGTAGAGGATAGGAGGACTTTCCTCTGAAATCCTAAGGGCCTGCTTAGGATTCACCTATAAGTGGCCATCCAAAGTCTCCAACAGCATCCCTATCTGACACTAACACTTCAAGTAACATTGATTCTGATGTATCATGTTTCCCAAGTGACCGTGCAGCTTGCACAGAATCCTTGTTCTGTTGTAGAACCTTCTCTTTTTCTGGGCCCCACTCACAACTAGCAGCTTTTCAGGTCACTTGAAAAAATGGACTAGAGTAACACACCCAAATGAAGAATATGTTGCCACCAAACCCTGAGGCCCACTAGGCATTGTGTTTCTTTTTTGGTTGTAGAAGGGGTCAAATTGAACAAGTAATACTTCACATTAAAAGTGTTATCTTGACATGACCCACACCACTGGAACATAGAAATTCACTGAGGAAGAAGTCCCCTGAATTTTAGTTGGATTTATATCTTATCCCATGACACAAAAATGTATTACCAGTAAGTTTACAGTAATTGCTACTTCTTGCTCACTAGGTTCAGTCAGCATAAATGAATCAGTGTAATAGATCAGTGTGTCATCTTGTGGAATGGAAAGGCAATCAAGATCCTTATGAACAAAATGATAACATAAGGCTGTAGAGTTGATATACCGCTGAGTTAGGACAGTGAAGGTGGACTACTGGCCTTGCCAGCTATAAGCAAACTGTTTCTGGTGGTCCTTATTAACAGGTATGGAAAAGAAAAAGCACTTTCCAAATCACTAGCTACACGCCAGGTCCCAGAAGATGTGTGAATTTGCTCAAGGAATGAAATCACATCTGGTACGGCAGCTGCAATTGGAGTCTCCATCTGTTTAATATTATAGTAATTCACCATCATTCTCCAAAATCCATCTAAATTCTGCACAGGCCAAATAGAAGAGCTGAATGTATATGTGGTGGGAATCACCACTCTTGCATCTTTCAAGCTCTTGATGGTGGCTCTAATCTCTGTAATTCTTCCAGGAATGTGGTACTGCTTTTGGTTTACTATTTTCCTAGGTAGAGACAGTACTAGTGGCTTCCACTTGGCCTTTCCCAGCATAATAGCCCTCACTCCACAGGTCAGAGAACCAATGTGGGGATTTGGCCAGGTGCTAAGTATGTCTATTCCTATTATACTTTCCGGATCCGGGGAAATAATCACTGGTTGGTTTTGGGGACCAATTTCCCCCACTGTGGAATAGACTTGAGCTAAAACTTCATTAACCACCTGACCTCTGTAAGCTCCTACTCTGACTGGTGGGCCACAGAGATGTTTTGGGTCTCCTGGCATCTGTTTCACTTCAGAGCCAGTGTCCAGTAGTTCCTGAAAGATTTAATTATTTCCTTTTCCTTAATGCAGTTACTCTGGTAAAGACTGTAGATCCCTTTGGGGAAAACTTGGAGGAAGTTTATTAATATGTAAAGTTTGGGCAGTGTACCAGTGTCCTTCCTCAAGGTGACCTGTCTTGCCCTTCATTCAATGAGTTCTGAGTGTAAACTGGCTCATGTCTGGAAATTTATTGAGAGGGCATGACTTTCCATTTTTCTGATTCAAGTTAGTCTTTTGTTTATCTAACCTTGAACTTTTCAGCTGATACAGATTAAGTAAGAATCCAGTAGACTTCCTCTCCATTTCCCTTCTAGGAAAACCATGATCAACTGGCCAATGCCAAAGGGCTGCTGGAATCAAATTATTATGCTTGCTGTGTTGACCCTGCTGTCCGTTATGATAATCATGCCCACCTTGCCCTCGGGGGTTGAGTGCCACCACTTGGCCCCTGTTACATGGGATTAAATCTTTCCCATTGCATTTAGGTTTCCCAGTTTAGTGACCATAGTTCCCACTATAAGTTCTGGTCTACAGAAGACAGTGATCACAGAGTTCTTCAATGATGCCAGAGATTCCTTCACAAATCCATTTCTCGCAGTCTTCCTGTAAAGTACTTCTTCTGGACCCTCCCAGTGAGAGTGAGCAGGTCTTAAATGAGGAATCCACTCTAACATTCCAATCTCCATATGCCTTTGAGTCCCTTCATTTACATTAAACCAAGGCAGGTCTGGCTTTTTAATTTACTCACCGTGGACCACCTTTTCGGTTCATGTTTCAGCCAACCAATCAAGCACACTATTAGAGCTTTACCTAACTCCCCAAGTGGCAGCATTAAGTGAAGGGTCTATGCTTAGTGAGCCCATACCAATAAATTCAGCTTGATTCAACTTCACGTTCCTTCAACCATTATTCCATACCTTAATATCCATCCCCACACATTTAGCCCAGTTTTCCGTCTAGATGAATTAGCTCAAATCGTTCTTTTGGAGTGTAGTGCATCAATTTGTGGGTTCCACTTTGTACTTCACTTTAGAGGCCTGCTGAGACATGAATTCAGTAATAGGTCTAGAAGTAAAGAGGGTGGTGGGGGTGAGTCCTGAGGAGAATCAGCATTGCCTTTTATGGCAACTGCCTCAGGGAAGGTCATTACAGTTTCCTCAGACTGTGCAGGGTTAATCCTTCTGATAGTTGAGGAGAGGCTGCTTCTGCAGGGGATGGAGAAGTTTCTTCCACTAACAAAGAAGACTCATCCTTTGCTTCTTCTTCTCAGTTTCCTCATCCATCCAGTGATCTAAGCCATAACTTGAGTTTTATTCATGATTCTTCTCTCTCTAATCTTCATCCACTATCAAGTTCTTTTGTTGATAATTCCTAAATAACTCTTGAATCTTTCTCTATCTCTCCATGTTAGTGTACCCTAGATGCAAACTCTGAGATCGAGATTTTTGTGAAAGTGATTTATAATGAGAAAGAGTTGAGAGAAGCTGACTGTGGTAGGGGGAAAAAGGATGTGGTCTCAGCTGAAGTCTGGTATCAGGATGGATCCATGAGAGCTCTGGATTATACATTATACTACAGAACTGGTTCCACCTTGAGGCAAGGGGACTGGCCTTTTTTACCACTATGCCAGTCAGACATTTATCTGTGGTGGGCACTGAGGTGGTGGGCATAATACTTGAGGTGAGACAGCTTCTTTTTCTCAGACATGATTGTCAAGAGAAGGGTGGTGCTGTGAGCTGTTAGTTGACTAGACACACAGCAGCTGTGGCCTGGGTGCACTAGACAAGTGAAAGAAATTTGTGCTGGGTGCAGCAGTGTCCACCATATACTGCATCCTCACTGGCAACACCAGAGTTCAGGCCTCTCTCTTGTCACATCCAAATCATTACAGTAACTCGTTACTGCTCTTCTGCTACCAATCTTGTCCCCTTCAATGCATTTCCCATACTGTAGCTAGAGTTATCATTCTAAAACTCAAGTATAACTGCATGACTCACTAGTTTGAGAAATATTTCAATGTTTTCCCCATGGAACTTAGCATTAAGCTTTAAAATACTTATGAGACACTTCTTGATCTTTCCTGTTCCTATCTCTCCAGTTTCATATCTTACTATTTAGCCTTTTAGAAACTCAGTGCCAAGAATGTTGCCTGGCACACAGTGGAGATTCAATAAATAATAACTGAATGAAAGGATGGATTGATACCCACAGCCATACTAAACTGATTTGGTTTCCTGCATACTCTTTTTTACCTCCTGGACTTTGCTATGTATTCCCTCTCCTAGAAATACTCTCATCCCAACTCATGCCTACTAGCTGTGCTGATTCATTTTCATCCTTTGGGTCACATTTTTGATGCCGTTTCATCTAGGAAGCCTTTCCTCATACCTTATGTTTGTTATTTGTCCCAGAATCATGCTTTCATACCACCCTGTGCTTCCACAATCTTATTGCTTATAACACTGTGTTGTAATTTTCTGCTCTTTTCTGGGAGTCTCTCAGTGGATCTCAAGCTCTGCAAAAGCATGACATGGTGTCTCTCTATTCATCACTGAAGGAATGTACCTGATATATTCCTAAGGCTCAAAAATGTTTGTTGATTAATGGATGAAGGACGGAAGGAATGAATGGAATACATTTATCCTGAAATGCCTTTGTGTGCAGGTGTAGCTACATTTTTTTAAAAACAGCTTTTCATAATGAAATATTACCAAAATTAAACTGATCAACAGAGAGATATAACACAAACAATCCATATTCATAAGCTGATGAAATCTTGCTGAGAGCAGGGAGAATATCAAGGTAAATTATTTGTTCATTAGATGACAATATCAATTTCAGTTGTTTTCTCATTCCTCAGTTGAAGCAAGAATAAAAACAAATCATTGTTTCCCAAGGATCTATAAAGAATTCTCAGAGTCTAAAACAGGTACAGGTAGAAAGAAAAATTCCCTAGTCTCCAGTACTATTCAGCTCTACATTTCATTGACTTTATTCATCTTTTGTTATAACTTTATTCATTTACTCACTACTGTGAGTGCACCAGACATTAAGCTGCCTTGTAGAAAATATTGTTAGTAATCAGGCAAGTACCTTATAAAGGATGACTATTCAATAAATAGAAATTCCCATCTGAAAGTAAAATGTTCTTCTATTTGTTCATCACTCTGATGGGTTAGCATCCTAATAATGGTGACATGAACAAACAAAACGATTCTGAAGCCTACAAGGAAATCTGGGAACATGGTGTAATCTTTGTTACTTACTACTCAGAGACTAAATGGCCCATTGCTTTTATAGCCCTACAGTAGTGATGTAACATAATGGTATATGAAACATATTACTATCAACTATGATGTATAAAAATGAGCAGAATTATTAATGAAAAAGTATTATCATTTAGTTATACATAATGAACTAATATATACAGTGGGCCCAGCACTGTCTGTGGCACAATAAGTAGTAGCTAGTTTAATTATCTTGCCTTTCTACCAACATTACCTGGCAGTGTATCCGCAGTTAAGGGCATGGTCTGAGAAATCAGTTAGATCTGGCTACTGGCTTTTCCATACATCTCTTTTGATGCCTTCCCCTATCAGTCAGTTTCCTCACTTATAAGGTGGGGATAGTAACAGTGCCTACCTCTATGGGTTGTTATAGATTATTGTTTAGTACCAAAATATTTTCTTATTTCTTATTTTTTCATTAGAAGGAAAGCCTATGAATCAATATGTGTGGATGAAGCTAGTAAAACTTAAGTCCCAATTTGTTAGAATTTTCCAAGTATGCCAACAGTTACCCTGGGTTGGTTTTCTCTCTTTTCTAGAACCATTTCTGCTCCCCTCAATGCAGAATCTGTGATTCATAGCAGTTAACTATCTTCTTTATCCTATAAGTATTGCTTGCTGATATCATCCAAAATGACCTTTTGAACACTGACTCAGTTGAATCAATGTCGGTCTCCAAACACATTTATTTCTCATCTGAAACAGCTTCCCGACTACACAATTTCCTAATGGCATTTTTCATCTGGTCATTTCTCAAGGTATAGATTAAGGGGTTTAACATGGGGGTTATCATGGTATAGAATACAGCAACTGCTTTGTCAATCGATAAAGTAGCTGCAGGTCTCATGTACACAAATATGCAGGGCACAAAGAATAAGACAACCACAGTGATGTGGGAGACACAGGTGGAGAGTGCTTTTCGCCTTGCTTCCAAGCTGTAGGTCCTTAGGGAGTGCAGGATAACCACATAGGAGACCATCAAGAAGAGAAAATTTAACACACAGATTAATCCACTGTTGGCAGCGAAAATGAGCCCTAGAGTGTGGGTATCAGTGCAGGCAAGATTGAGCAAAGGATTCAAATCACACCTAAAGTGATCTATGACATTGGGACCACAGAAGGGTAATTGAAAGATGAATAGCATCTGTATGTTTGAGTGAACAAAGGCTCCCACCCACACCACTCTCATTAGCAGGCCACACATCCGCCAGTTCATGATGGCTGTGTAGTGCAAGGGCTTGCAGATGGCCACATAGCGGTCATAGGCCATCACAGTGAGCAGGATGATCTCAGCAGCTCCAAAGAAATGTTCCCCAAAGATTTGTGTCATACATCCATGAAATAGGATGGTCTTCTTTTCACAGAGTGAATCCATAATCAGTTTGGGGGTACTGACAGAAGAATAGCAGGCATCAATAAATGAGAGATAGGAGAGGAAAAAGTACATGGGGGACCCTGATAATGGGCTGGCGGTGATGGTGACCACGATGAGCACATTTCCTACCATAGAAATGATGTAGATGACAAGAAACACAGCAAATATGATTTTCTGCATCTTTGGATTCGCTGTGAGCCCCAGTAGAACAAACTCTGTCACGTTGTTCATATTCTGCATGTATTTCATATCGTGTTAATTATGTTACCTGAAAAAAATGACTTTTTATTAATGTAACCTTAAATTCATTAAACTTATCCTTTCTAATAAATATTAAATGCGTGAATTCTATTGAGTTGTAAATTTTTATGTGGTTTTTTTGAGATAAAAAAAAAGTTTCTGAGTTCTTGAATGTTACTCAACTTGTCTCCCAGGTGAAGATTCTGTTAAGAGTATGGACATGAGGATCTTTTTTAAATACATGGAGATAATTTGTGCGTACTTAATCATCTAGATGACTAAGAACCTAGTGTGAAGTGGTGGATAGCACACAGAGTGGCAGCAAAGCAAGAAAAGAGAGGTGGAACATGAATGTAAATGATATGACCGCAGAGCTGAGGGGATTTCCCTTTATCCTCAGGAAACAGGGAGCCACGGAAGGTAACTGAGCATGTGAAGGAAGGACGAGGAGGGATTTGAGGAGGGGGATCACGGATATTGCTCTGGTAAAGATCTCTGTGTGCTTGGATGAAGTGGGCTGAGGTTCAGGAGGGGATGGAAGCAGGTGGGAGATATTTATAATAGTTGACATGAGCAGTAACATCACATTGCTGATGGGAACGCAAAGTCTACAGGAGCTACTATAAAAGAACCCACACGCTTGTTGAGTAAATCTAATAACTTTATGATCGCTAAAAATACACGCTTTTTAATGATTGACTGCTATGTACACGACACAGTAGCAGTGCTTCGCACACGTGATTTAATACTGACAACAACCTGTGTGGTTGGTATTTCTTTCATCCATTTTACAGATGAGAAAGCAGTCCCAGAGACATGTTGAGATTAATTATAATAGTTAGAGTGATAATAAACCTGAACACTTAGTGTTTTCAAAGACATTTGCTGATTTAATCCCCACTGCAAACCTGCGAGATGATTACCATTATCATTTTTATGCTTATTTTACACCCCAGGAAATAGAAGCACAGAGAAGTTAAGGATCCTGCACATGATCAAGCAGTTCATAAAGGGCAGGGCCAGGATTAGTTTAACATATTTTCCCTTCAAATTCTAAATCCATGCCTTATATTGTTATAACTAATAATATTGAACTACTAATCTCCTTTTTATATCATTCTAGTAATCATAATGACTTTAGTATCACTACAGAGGCAAGCAAATATGAAGCATTTTTATCAGCATACACACACACATAGACACACACCACACACACACACACACACGTAGACACAGTGATGTTTTGTCTTCCAAGTATCAAGTGCAATGTGGTACTGCATTCATTGAAAGTATTTTTATCTCAACTTCTCCCTCAAATACAGTTCACCTTTCTCCAATCCCTCTGCAGACAGGGGCCCCCAGACTCTTCTGCAAAATGCTGAAAATGACTACCACCATGGTTAAGTGTTTCGGTTTACGAGTCAGAAAGAACAGACCAGAATCCTAATTCTTCCAATTACATCTTCTTTCATCTGGAGTACATTTTTTGACAGCTTACATGTTTGTTTCCTAATCTATAAAGCGAGAGTAATAATGTCCAACTCATGAGTTTTTATGAGAATTAACTAGGGAAACATGTGTGAACATATTCTCCACAGTGCTGTAGACACATGAGAATTTCATCAATTTTTATGACTGTGTATGCACCTAGGAGATAAAAAAAAATTGACATTTTGAGCAATAATACAGAGAAATATTTAACCATGCAATACGCTCAGCAAGAATCCTCTCTAATTTTGCTTTTAAAAAAGCCACAGAGACTCATATTGTCTACAGCAGTTGATCCCAGGAAGGGTGCTCCATGTTCGTGCTCAGACTAAAAAGTTGATGATTTATGCCATTCAAAATTCTTATTTATGTAATATCTTTTGAGAAATGTATTTAAATTTCATTTTCATTCTCATAATTAGTCTTGATTGGGAGGTGCCTCATGGCAAAAGCATGGTGTCTGGTGTCAGACCTGGGTCCTACCATCTGCTTAATTTCTATGAGCCTCAAATTTTCCACCTGTCAAATTAGGTTAATGATATTTACAAGCTATCTTTTGAAGAAAACATTGAGGATGAAATGCTCTATTACTATATTTGAAAAGTGTTGAAGCATACGATCACTATATATGTAAAGTAACGATCTTTAATATCTTATTAAAGCTTATTGATAATAAGTGCTTACTTATTATCAGCACTATTTAAAAACTTACATTATAGTGTTAGATGATCCTAATGATATTTGGAGTTCTTCAAAATAGTCCCATATTCAAACTGACCTCCTCTTGCACTAAGTCCTCTTTCAATATGAAAGATAGAACACACTTTGAAAGAGACTTTTCAGATAATTAAATAACAAATCAACAGGTGTTTAAAAAGTGTTTTTATAATTCTAAATCTTTCTATCTAGATTAAAGCCTCAAAATATTTTCACACAAAACTGGGGACTGAATTTAGAGTGGATTCATTTGTAACATTATGGAGAATTGGTCCTCTATAGATGGCTCTGGTCCATTGGCAAGAGGCAGAAAGTGTGGAGGTAACACATCCAAATGGGTCATCCGAGCCATCAAGAGTCTTACTCTGGAGATGTAAACAACAAAAGACACTTTCACCCTGCACTGCATGGATATTTAAAGAGGTTTCCATAAAGATTCACGGACGTTTTCTTGTATCTGTTACTTTTTCTCCCAGGAATTAATTATCTCCTTTGATGGAAAGGCTTTGTCTTAGAAGCAGGTATTCTGGAGAGAAATGTTTGAGGAACACTCATTCATGAATAGGAAATTGTATTCCCTGCCCTTAGAAACTCAACATGTGAAAGTCTCCTTTGTCTACCTGAACCTGGGTTTCTAAGAAAGCTGAATGCCATGTGAATATCAAGGTGGCATAATTCCAGTGTGGGGACCTATGATGTAGTTTCCTTGGTGACTCATGTCAGAGGTTGAATTTCTGTCTTCTCATCAATAATAAACCTTTTCTGGAAACCCACTCTTGATTGCTTGAGAGCTAGAGCAATGAAGGCATAAAATCAATGGCATCTAGTTTAAAGTACTTGACTCTAAAAGCTGTTTTTGATACTCCTCAGAGGGCTATGGAAGTAGACAGAAACTCTAAAAGGCTCCTGATTAGCTACCTCTGGGACTCATGTGATGGTTATTATGGAATAGCAGGCAGCATCGAAATGAGGGGAGATATCTAAAACACAAGAAGGGTGTTCAGTTGTTCCACATCTTTGTCACTTGGTATAGTTAGTTATTTTCTTTTTGGTCATTCTAAGATGTATGTAGTGATAAATTATGGTAGTTCTAATTTGCTTTCTGTGGTCACTGGCGATGTTGAGTTTTTTTTCTTAATTTTCACGTTATTATTGGCCATTTGTATATCTTCTTTTGTGAACCCGTTCAATTCCGTTGCACAATATAAAAATAGTCCTGAGTTTCTTATTACTAAGTTGTAAGTGTTCTTTAAATATTATAGATACAGGTCTTTTGTCATATGTATGTTTTATAAATATATATAAATATAAAATATATTTTATGAAATTTTATACATGTGTATATAATACACATTTTTATGTATATAAATATATAATTTTTATATACTTTAAAATTTTATATCTAAAATATTCTCGTAACGCACAAATTGTCTTCATTTTTAAAAATTGTGATGTCTGAGGAGTAGAAGTTTTAAAAATTGGAAAAGGTCCAATTGTTTATTTTTCTTATTGTTCATGCTTAATGTGTCACATCAAATGAATACTGATCTACCTCAAGGTCAAAAAATGATTCTTCTAGAATTCTTATAGATTTAGCTTTAAATGTAGGCTTTTAGGTCTCTGACTCATTTTGACTTAATTTTGGTATATCATGTGATATAGTGGTTGATGTTCATTTTTTTGTCACATGGATGTTCAATTGATTGAGCCTAATTTGTTGAAAAGTCTATTTTTTAGCCACTGAATTACTTTGACATTTTTGTAAGAAATTCATGTAGTTAGGTCTTTCTAGATGCTCTATTATTTTTCAATGTTTATGTTTATCCTTATGTCAATGCCACACAGCATTGATTACGGAAGCTTTACAGTAAGTCTTAAATTTAGGTAGAGTAAGTACTCAAACTGTTTTTTTTTTTTTTGAGAATGATTTTCTTTTCCATGTTCCTTTAAATTTTCATACATTTTTAGAATTAGGTTGTCAATTTCTCCAACTATCCTGTTGGGATTTTTATTGGAATTTAATTGAAATTCTAAACTTGAAATGGTACAAATATTGAGTGATTTAATCCATCAAAATGTCATATCTGTCCATTTCTTTATAGATTTAATTTCTCTCAGCAATATCTTCTTTTTTCATATATAGATTGTGAACATGTTTTTAAAATTTATCCCTCAAATTTCATTTTTTCAATAGTATTTTAAATAGCATTATGTTTCTATTTTTAATTTCTAATTGTGGGTCTTATAGAAATATATTTGCTTTTTTGTATTTACATTGTATCCTGTGACCTTGCTAAATTAACTGATTCGTTCTATTAGATTTTTTGTACAGCACTTAACATTTTCTGCCTATATAATCATGCCATCTGCATACAAATATAGTCTTACAATTTTGCTTCTTCCTTTATAATCTGTATTTTTCTTATTTCTTTTTCTTAGCTTATTGCAATGTCTATAATCTAGGGTACAATGCAGAACAGAAATGGCTAGTGGACCAGCCTTGTCTTGTTTCTAATAATTGAGAGAGAACATTTACCATTATGTATGATGGTAGTTTTAGGTTTTATACAGATTTTCTTTGTCAGATTGAGCAAGTTCCTTTATATTCTCCATTTGCTAAAGATTTATCTAAAATATCATATATCTAACTTAATTTTTTTTAAATTTTTATGCATCTCTTGAAATGATTGTGTGATTCTTCTCCTTTATTCTGTTAATTTAGTGAATTACATTGATTTTTGAATGTTGAACCAGACTTTTATTCCTGGAATAAAATGCAAAAGGTCATGGTGAATTATTATTTAAAAAAAAAAATTGGCGGATTTCATTTACTGGTATTTTATGTTCATAAGGGATATTTGTCATTTTCTTCCTTGTGATGTGACTTGGCCTTTAGGCAACGCTGGCTTCATGTATTGAATGGTATACTGTTCTCGGCTCTTTCCTCAGAAAACATTTGGATTATTTACTTTTAAAATATTTTGTGGAATTCAAAAGTAAATTCATTGGGCCTGGATTTATTTTTGGAAGGATTTACTTATAAATTTAATTTCTTTAACTGATATAAGATTATTCAGGTTTTCTTTTCTTTTTCTGTCAGGATTTTTAATATTTTTACAAAAATTGGTTTGTAAGTTGCAAAATTTATTGGCTTTAATTTGTTCACAATATTTCTTACTGTCCTGCTAATATGTAGAATATGTAAGTTGTATGTTCTTTCCTTCTTGATACTCATAATTTGTCTCTTTTCTCTCTCTCCCCTCTCTTTCTTTCCCTCCCTCCTTCTCCACCTCCTCATTATTCTAGCCATGGCTCTATCAATTTTATGGATCTTTTAAAAAAATCAGCTTTTTGTTTCATTAATTTTTCCACTGTATTTTTCATTTTATATTTCACTGATTTGTTTCTTATCCTTACGATTTCCTGTCTTCTACTTACTTTCTGATTAATTTCATCTCATTTTTCTAGCTCTATAGATCAAAACATTTATCATTGATTTTAGACATCATTTCTTCTTAGAATATGAATATATGCCCCCAAATTTTCCTCTAAAGCTTTTACTGCTTCCCAGAAATTCAGATATGTTATGAATTCAATTTCATTTATTTCAAAATTTATTATTAATTTTGTGATTTTTTAAAAATTGAGGTAAATTTGCATAACACACTTATTACTTTAACTATTTAGTAACGTACAATCCGTTAGCATTTAGTACATTCACCATATTGTGAAATCATTGCAACTATCTAATGCATGATATTTTCACAACAATTAAGTAGTCGTTTACCATTTTCCCCTCCCTCTAGCACCAGGAAAATACTAATCTGATTTCTCTTTCTATGGATTTGCTTATTCTGAGCATTTCATATACATAGAACCATACAATGCATGGACTTTTAAGTCTTCTTTCACTTAGCTTGTTTTATTGCAGTAACATTGGTTTATAACATTGCAAAAATTTCAGGTGTATATCATTGTACTTCTATTTCTGCATGGACTACATCATGTTCACCACCAAAATACTAATTACAACCCATCACCACACACATGTACCGAATTATCCCTTTCACCCTCCACCCTCCCCCCTTCCCCTCTGGTAACCACCAATCCAATCTCTGTCCCTATGTGTTTGTTTATTGTTGTTATTATCTACTACTTAATGAAGGAAATCATACGGTATTTGACCTTCTCCCTCTGACTTATTTCACTTTGCATTATACCCTCAATGTCCATCCATGTTGTCACAAATGGCTGGATTTCACTTAGCTTGTTTTAAAGTTTCATTCTTATTGTAGCATGTATCAGTACTTCATTTCTTTTTATGGTGAATAGCATTCTATTATATGGATATACTGCATTTTGGTTACCCCTTCATCACAACAGAAATTTGTGTTGTTTGGGTTATTGTTAATAGTGCTTCTAGGAACATTTGTATACAAGTTTGTTTGAACATCTCTTTGTGTCTTTTGGGTAAATATCCAGGAGAGGAATTGCTGGGTCATATGGTAATTCTTTAACTTTTTCAGGAACTCAACTGCTTACCCAAAACTCACCTCATTTTACATTCCCATTGGCAATATATGAGTTTTCCAATTACTCCACATCTTGCCAACATCTGTTAATTTCTTTCTATCTTTTTTTATAAAGGCCTTCCAGTCGATGTGAAGAGGCATGTTATTTTCATTTTGATTTGTATTTCCCTACATACTACTGATGTTAAGCATATTTTCATATGCTTGAGAGCCATCTATATATCTTATTTGGAGAAATGTCTATTAAAATCCTTTACATGTTTTTTAATTGTGTTGTTTGTTTTTGTTGTTGAGTTGTAGTTATTCTTTATATATTCTGAATATGTGACCCTTATCAGGTATATGATTGGCAGATATTTTTTCCCTTTCCGTGGGTTGACTTCCATTTTCTTGATAGTATCCTTTGATGCACAACAGTTTCTAATTTTGATGGAGTCCAATTTTTCTTTTGTGTGTGTGTGTGTGAGGAAGACTGGCCCTGAGCTAACATAAGCTGCCAGTCCTCCTCTTTTTGCTTGAGGATGATTGTCCCTGAGCTAGCATCTGTGCCCATCTTCCTCTACTTTGTGTGAAGGATGCAGCTGCAGAGCAGTGTGCAGGTCCATGCCCAGGATCCAAACCCACGAACCCCGGGCTAACGAAGTGGAGCATGTGAACTTAGCCACTATGGCACCAGGCCAGCCCCAATTTATCTTTTTTGTTGTTGTTGTCACTCATGTTTTGCTGCTATATTTAAGAAACCATTGCCTAATATAAAGCCATGAAGATTTTCCCCTATGTTTTCTTCTAAGAAATTTAGGCTTAACCTTCACTTCCTGCTTTCACTGAGCCTAAAGTTCAATGGTGGTAAAAATTTAGTGTTTTCTTGAACTTTTCTGAGCATGTACCCAGCCCTAAGCAGATGCATGGTTTTCTAGAGTCCCTGTAGACACAGGAGTTTTTCAAAGTCCTTACTTTCCTATATATCTCCTTCCCCAGCCTCTCTCTTTCCAGATTTTTTAATCTCGCTGTTGCTTTCCTTATTTTATCCCTTGCAGACAGTTGTGGCCAGTATATTTCCTTTAGATTATTTTGACAGAAATTTCTCCGGAGACCACTCCAGCCCTGAGAAGTTTCCAAAGCAGATGAAGCAAAGTCAAGCCCCTGAAACAATTTTTCAGGGAGCCACCACAAAATTAAAAATACACAATCGCAACTCTTTGAGATGAAGGTCTGGCACGAGCAAGCTGCATGAGGAATGTGTTCCACCATCTCTGTGGCTGCCACTGAACTGGGAAATGGGAAATGGTAGGTGAGCAAATTAAAATGCCACAATATTCTCTTTCCAAAATTTATCAGCCTCTTTCTTCATTAAGCATTCCCCTGGTTGTTGCAGCTTCTTGATAGGTTCCATAGTCTTGTAACTTTGGAAAAAGTTTAGCAATAATTTACATAACTAAACATACACCTACCGTATAACCTAGACATTCCATTTTTAGCCATTTACCCAAGAATAATAAAAGCATATGTATATAGAAAGACTTGTACGTGAATGTTAATAACAACTTTATTGGTAATAGCCAAAAATTGTAAATAATCCAAAAGTCTACTAGTAGGTAAATTAGTAAGCGAATTGTGGCATAGCCACTCAATGGAACACTACACAACAAATTATTAAAAAGTCTTAGTTACTTGATATTTTGTTCTCTAATACTAGTGAAAATTGTGTCTATTTTCGTTACATTTCTGATTGTTTGTTGATGGTATATAAACATATAATTGAATTTTGTATCTTAATCTTATGGTCAGACACTATGCTGTTCTACTATTTTTAATAATATCTTTACATCTTAAATTTTTTTTAAGTGAATTGTCATTTCATCAGCAAATAATGACAGCTCTATTTCCTTCTCCCATTTCTCATGTATCAGATTTTTGTCTCATTGTGCTGGGTAAGACTTGCTTTACAATGTTGAATGAAAGTGGTGATAGGAATGAGTATTTTTTTCTCATTCTTGAGTTTAAAGAGAATGTGTCTAATTTAATCTCTTGAGGATAATGTTTTAAGTAGGGTTCTTAATAAATACTTCTTTTAGTGTTAAGCAAGTTCCGGTATATTTTAGAGTTTTAATATTGATAAACATTTAATATGATAAACACCTATGTTTATCACATACTTCTGCACATATTGAAAGAATTATTTGCTTTTCACTATTTATTTCTAATTTGGTAGATATATTTATCAAGTTTCTAATAATAAACCATTCTAGAATATCTGAGATAAAACTAATTTGGTAATGGAACATTGATTTTTTATGCAAAGTTAAAGTACATTTGCTAATATAATGTTAAGGCTTTTTATAGTCTCAATTTCAGAGGGAAAAGAGTCAGTGATGAATTATATTTCCTTTTAACAACAGTCCTGCAAAATGAAGTAATGATGGTTTACTTATTACTCTTCAATGGGAGACTTTGTATAAGAGTAGGATTATCTATTGTGGAAAAATATGGTAAAATTTAATAAATTCACTTGGGCTTGGTACTTCTTTTATGGAATTATTTTGTTTAATTCTGTTTCTTACCAGTTATAGACTGGCTAGGTTTTGTAATTCTTCTTGTGTCAGTTTTGGTACCATTTTTTCTAGAAACATCTTTTTTATCTACATTTTCAAAATTATTGACATTTAGTTGTTGATAATATTGTATAGTTCTCTCTTTATCTCTATATTTATCTGTAGTTATGTCCCCCTTCATTAATATTGTGTGTGTTTCTGTTTTATTTTTTGTGACCCAAAATACTTAAAATTTATCTATTTAATATGTTTTTATCAAAGTTTTATCCAACTTTTGCCTTTGTTGCTCTTGTGTATTTTTTGTATTTTTTTCATAATTTCTACTATAGTTTTCCTTACGTCTTTACTTCTTAGTTCTCTACTCTCTTTTCTTCTAAAGACAGAATCCCTTTCAGCTTTTCTTCATTTCTACTGTATATATTAAGGTTATAATTTTCTTTAAAAGGACTACTATTGCTTTCTTCCAGAAGATTTGACAGGTAGTATATTCCTTATAGTTCAATTACTGGTAGTTTTTAAAATTACCAGTACAGGGCCAGCCCCGTGGCTTAGCGGTTAAGTGCGCATGCTCCACTGCTGGCGGCCCGGGTTCGGATCCCGGGCGCGCACCGACGCACCGCTTCTCCGGCCATGCTGAGGCCGTGTCCCACATACAGCAACTAGAAAGATGTGCAGCTGTGACATACAACAATCTACTGGGGCTTTGGGGGGAAAAAAAAATAAATAAAATCTTAAAAAAAAAAAAAATAATAGAATAAAATAAAATTCCCAGTACAATTTATTTCTAAACACATTAGATATTTAGTAGATACAATATTAATTTCCAAATGTTGTGTATTTGTGTTTATCCATATCTATATCTCTCTGTATATATCTTTATCTGTATATCAGCATATGGAGAGAAACAATAAATATAAATTTTTATAAATGAGCACTCAGCCAATGGCCCAGTCCATCATAAAACCTGTTTTAATCTGTTGCCATGACTAAGTTTATTTCTTTTTACAGTACCACTCAAATCTTCTTAGTTTTTTACAGGTCTAAATTCAGCATCTATCATGAAACTTTTTACTTTATTATATTATGTGTCCAAATTTAAATTATTTGCTTTATTCATTATTTTTATGAGTCTTTCAATATGTTTTCTTAAGACACAAGGAGACATTGAGACATAAATAAATAAACAAAAATAGAGGGTAAACATTTGCCACAAATAAGAAATTATTTCAAATTTCAGGTTTACTATTAAATACCAGGGATTTAGAAAGTGAGCTCAGGAAGCTCCAAGTCATAGCTGAAACTTTCAACAGAATTCTTGTGATGTATATTCTTGAGTGTCCTTTACCCTGTTTTCAAGTAACAGAAGAGAGAAATAAGTGATTATTAACATTTATTGTATCTAGCCTTCTGCCAAACAGTGGACAGATTGTTTTATGTACCTTATCACATATATTCAAGTAATAGCAAGGTCAATAGGAAAAGTTAAGTGCCAAAATGGTAAAATGTGTTTATAACGCGTATGCCAGACAAAAGCACAATTTCATCAAATACAAATGTATTTCATTCTTCAGTCTTGAACAACACAGGTGTGGCATAGGGAAGGTACAAGATGAGCTGGGGCATCTATTAGTGCTGTAAAGTAAGTTCTAAAACGCACACACACACACACACAAACACACACACACGTAGTGATGAGGATGTAACAAAGGGACACAGGAACAAAATGAAAGAAACTCTAATGGCATAGATGGAAAAAATTTAAGCATCAAATTAAATAACACAGAATTAAAATATAACTCAAAGAATAAAATAAATATCCATGAGTCCATAATGATGTAAATAATTGAATAAATAAATAATATATAGGAAAGAATAGGCAAACATCCCATGAAAAATAAT
The DNA here is from genome assembly GCF_057802395.1 of Ceratotherium simum simum. NCBI lineage: Eukaryota > Metazoa > Chordata > Mammalia > Perissodactyla > Rhinocerotidae > Ceratotherium > Ceratotherium simum. The sequence goes on from NC_141933.1 coordinate 18,858,734, forward strand.
TCCAAATGATTATGTAGATATTTTGCCTTCAAAGAGTTATAGAATAACATCTACCTCTTAAGTGTGGGCTGTACATAGTGACTTCATTACGAAGAATAAATTGTAGAGTGTGGGAGAAACAGTAACTTTACAGAGGAGAAATGTGACAAACATTACCTTAGCTCCGTGATCAAAGTTAATATCAAATGTAATAAGTTATGTTGATAGTATGTACCCTCTGATATGATGTGTTGAAATGGCACTTTACCTCTGTGGTCTTTCTACCAAAAATCCATATTCTCAGTCTAATCGTGAGTAAAATAGCAGAAGAACCCAAATTGAGGGCTTTTGTGCAAAATGTCTGACTACTATTCCTCAAAACTATCAAAGTCATCAAAAACAAGGAAAATGAGATAAATTGTCACTGCCTGGAGCTGCCAGAGGAAACATGATGATTAGATACAATGTAGTATCCTGAATAGGATTACTGGAGAAAGAAAATGCTTTAGGTAAAAACAAAAATCTCAACAAAGTATGGGTTTTAATTCAAAATAGTGTATTAACATTGATCAGTTAGCTGCCACAAATGTATCATAGATAAACCCGCTTTAAAATATGAAGTTAATTAAAAATGAATGGCTTATTTCACTTAAAGCAATGTCCTCAAAGTTCATCCCTGTTGTAGCATGTGAAAGAATTTCCTTCATGTTAACACTGAATAATATTCCATTGCATGTATATATCACTTATTGCTTATTCATGTGTTGATGGACAATGGGATTTCTTAAACGTTTGGCTAATGTGAATAGTGTTGTTGTTAGCATGAGTGTACAAGTATGTCTATGATTTCCTGCTTTAAATTCTTTTGGGTATACACCCATAAGTGGAAATACTGGATCATTTCATATTTCTGTATTTAATTTTTAAAGAATGCCATACTGTCTTTCATAGTGGCTGCACCATTTTGCATTTCGATGATCAGTGTTTAAGTGTGATTAGTGATTCTGGGCATCTTGTCATGTGCCACCGTTATATCTTCTATTGAATAGAAATGTCTATTCAAGTCCTTTGCCCATTTTTTAATCAGGTTATTTGTTATTGAGTTGTAGCAGTTCTTTATATATTCTGGTTATTACCATCTTATCAGATATTTCTTTGCAAGTGTTTCCTCTCGTTCTGTGGGTTGCCCTTTCACTTTGTTTATGTCCTTTGATACGTAAAAGTTTTTAATTTTATGTAGTAAAATTAAATGTAGTCCAGTAAACCTGTTTTTTTCTTCTGTTGCCTGTGCTTCTGGCATCATAATCACGACATCATTGCCTAATCTAATGTTCTGAATCTTTTCCTTTGTGTTTTCTTCTAAGACTTTTATTGTTTTAGGTGTTTCCTTTAGTTATTTGATCCATTTTGAGTTATTTTTTGTATATGGTGAAAATTGAGTATCCAAATTCATCCTTTTGCATGTGGACATTTAGTTTTCCCACAATCATTTGTTGAAAAAACTGTCCTTTCCTCCATTGAATTGTCTTGGCCTCTTTGTAGAAAGTCGTGTGACCATATACATGATAGTTTATTTCTGGATGCTATTCTATTCCATTGGTCTATATGCCTGTTTCATGCCAGTTCCACACTGCTTTGATTGCTGTATTCTTACAGTCAGTTTTGAAATCAGGAAATGTGACACCTCCAAATTTGTTCTTTTTCAAAATTTGGAGCAGAGCTGATGCCCAAGTTTGAATCTAAAGGCCAGAATCTATTGTAAAAGCAGAAAAAGCTGATGTCTCAGCTTGAGTCCAAAGGCCAGAATCTGCCGAAGGATTAGGAAGAGTCAGTGTGCAAGTCTGTAGGCCATCAGACAGGAAGAGCTGATGTTCCAGTTCAAAGGCTCTCGGGCAGACAATTTTCTCCTATTCAGGGAACGTCAGTCTTTTCTTATTGTCAGGCCTCAACTAATTGGATGAGGCCCACTTACAATAGTGAGGGCCATCTGGTTTACTCCATCTACCAGTTCAAATGTTAATATCATCCAGAAAAATTCCACAGACATGATACAAAACAATGGTCAGGAAAACATCTGTGCATCCATGGCCTAGTCAAATTAATACATAAAATTAACCATCACAAGTCAATTGCTTGTCAATTTAGCACTATATGCCTCTACTTAAACCATATTTAATCTGCAATTAAAAACAATAACAGGGACATAATTCCACCTAACATGGCAGAACTATCCTGAGTACAACTGGAAATGCACTAAGTCTTTCCCCAGAAGTTGAAGTAAAGACGTTAAGTGATGTTTACTCTTCTACTTGATAACCTGTAACTAAATACTATGATGGAAAATTAACAATATTTAAATACTATGATATAAAATCAACATGCATTATATTTTATGATAAAGTAACAAGAGAGGGAAGAAAACAGATATTTGCTTAATATATATATATAAAGCATACACATAAATATATTTATAAATAAGGAGGAAATACTCATGACAATTACAGTCCTCATTTCTGTAACTAGTCATAGGTTTGTAGTTGGTATTTGTAACTACATTCTGAATCCCCTGTGCCTTCAGAGAGCACCTCAGCTAGTTGTCATTGTTTAACGCTGAGGTGACACAAACCTTCATTCCTGAAGTTTCTGGGCCATTATTTGTTCGGTCTGGACTGGATTGTTGTAATTTTCCCTTGATAATAATCACCAGACATGATAATACTGAGAGATGCCTTAAAGGATTTTCTGTATTCCAGATATATTTTTTACAATCTCCATTGTGGAGTATTAGTCCAATTTCCCATTGGTAGTCAGGATCCATCATCCTAGTCAGGACAGTAACTCTCTTCTTTGTCTCCTGATTCAGAGGCATGAGGAATCCCAAATGGTTGCGTGGCAGTGAATCATCATTGTGAAACATTTCTCCCTTTGGAACTGAAACCTCCAGGCCAGCAGATCATAAAAATATGGAAAAAGGAAGCAAAAATTTTGCTAGTGAGTCACTAAAGGATAAAGTAAGTGGTCACACGACCATTTCTATCCTTTGATTACAGACCACGAATCCTGGCTATGTGAGAAACACCACCATATAATGGATGCTGATTCAGAGCATATACAGTCTTCTAGAGAATGGAAGACCTTTGCCCCATGCTTCAAGGTATTGCTACCCAGCTGGAACTGTAACTGATTTTTTAAAAGGCCATTCCAACATTCCATCAGTCCAGCTGCTTCAGGAAGGTGGGGAACATGGTAACATCAGTGATTTCCATGAGCATTGGCTCATTGCTGCATTTCTTTTACTGTGAAGTGAGTTCCTTGATCAGAAGCAATCCTGTGTGTAATACCAAGATGGTAGATAAGGCAATCTATAGTGCATGGATGGTTGTTTGGCAAAAATATCACATGCAGTGAAGGCAAATTCATATCCAGATTATGTGTCTGTGCCAGTGAGAACAAATACTGCCCCTTCCATTATGGAAGTGGTCCAATGTAATCAACCTGCCATCAGGCTGATCACTCCCTGTGGTGACATATTGTGGAACCAGTGTTGGTCTCTGCTGCTGGAAGATTGGACACTCAATGGTGGCCATAGTCAGGTCAGTCTTGGTAAATGAAAGGCCGTTTTGTTGAGCCTATGCATAACCACTATGCCTGTCACCATAGCCACATTGTTTTTGAGCCAATAGGTTGATGACAGAGGTGGCTGGGGAAAAAGATTGACTGTTATACAAGAATGGGCCATCCTGCACACTTGTTTATTATAATTAGTCCCTGTTTGTCACCCTTTGGTGAGCATTCACCTGGGACGCAATCATCTTCATTTTTTTTTGCTCATTCAGAGAGTTATATCCACATACTCCTTTCCCAAATTTCCTTGTCATCAATCTTAAAATCATGTTCTTTCCAGTCTTTGAACATTCAGCCAAACACTTGGACATAGCCCATAAATTGGTATATAATCCTACATCTGGCCATTTCTCCTTCCAATCCAAGTCCACAACCAGGTGCACTGCTTCATGTTCTAGCCACTGGAAGAATTTCTCTTCATCACTATCCTTAAGGGATGTTCCAGAAAGGGGCTCTAGTGCAGCAGCTGTCCACTATTGGGTGGTGCCTGCATATCATTGCAGCACTATCTGGAAACCAGGCCTAAGTCCTTTCTCCTCTGTCATAGGAGCTCCCTATGAGGTCATAGATGCAGTCTGGGAGAGGGAAGACACTGAAGTAGGAGTGGATTCCCTGGGCACCTGGGCCACTTCATGTAATTTTCCTTCAGAGACTGCTTGAGCCCAATCAAGTACACACACTCCATTTGGTGATGGAGTGCTGCTGTGCCCACCTTTATTGCTTCATGGCTCAGATAACACCAAGTTCATGACAGGCAGCTCAGGTGGCATAGCAACTTGACAGCCAGTGGCTAAGCATTTAGTCTCTGCTAAGGTTCAGTAGCACAGCAAAAGCTGATTCTCAAAAGGAGCATAAGTATCTGCAGAGGATGGTAGAGCTTTCCTTTGAAATCTTAAGGGCCTTCGCTGCAATTCACCTACATGGGCTTTCCCAAGTCTTCAACAGCATCCCTATCTGCCACTAACGCTGTAAGTATCATTGGATCTGCTGTATCATATTTCCCAAGTGACAGATCAGCTTGCACAGCAGCCTGGTTCTGTCGTAGAATCTTCTCTTCTTCTGGGCCCTACACACAACTAGCAGCTTTTCAGGTCACTTGGAAAAATGGGCTAGAGTCACATTTATAAACCACTAATCTGTTTTCTGTTTCAATGGGTTGCTTATACTGGACATTTCATGTACATAGAACCATACAATGTATGGCCTTTCATGTCTTCCTCACTCAGGATGTTTTCAAGGTTCATTCATATTGTAGCATGTATCAGTACTTCATTCCTTTCTATGGTGGAATAATGTTGTCTTGTATGAATATGTTATAGTTGGTTATCCATTCATCAGTTGACAGAAATTTGGGTTGTTTTAGATATTGTGAACAGTGTAAGATCATTTGTATACAAGTTTGTTTGAACATCTCTTTATATTGTTGTGGGTATAAATCTAGAAGAGGAATTGCTGGGTCATGTGGCAATTCCATGTTTAACTTTTTGAGGAACATCAACTATTTACCCACAACTCCCATTCTGTGAGTCGGCTTTCACTTTCTTGATTGTTTCCTTTCAGGCACAAGAATTTTTTATTTTTTTTTTAATTCTTTGTTTATTGCAGTAACATTGATTTATAACATTGTATAAATTTCAGGTGTACATCATTATATTTCTATTTCTGCATAGATTACATCAGGTTCACCACCCAAATACTAATTACAACCCATCACCACAGACATGTGCCAAATTATCCCTTTCGCCCTCCTCCCTCCCCCCTTCCCCTCTGGTAACCACCAATCCAATCTCTGTCTCTATGTGTTTGTTTATTGTTGTTGTTATCTACTACTTAATGAAGGATATCATACGGTATTTGACCTTCTCCCTCTGACTTATTTCACTTTGCATAATACCCTCAATGTCCATCCATGTTGTCACAAATGGCTGGATTTCATCATTTCTTATGGCTGAGTAGTGTTCCATTGTGTATATACACCACATCTTCTTTATCCATTCATCCCTTGATGGGCACTTAGGTTGCTTCCAAGTCTTGGCTGTTGTGAATAACGCTGCAATGAACACAGGGGTGCATGTATCTTTACGCATTGGTGTTTTCAAGTTCTTTGGATAAATACCCAGCAGTGGAATAGCTGGAATCTAATTTATATATTTACCTTTTGTTGCTTGTGCTTTTGCTGCCATATTAAGAAACTATTGCCTAATTCAAGGTCATGAAGACTTTTGTCTATATTTTTTCTAAGAGTTTTATAGTTTTAGCTTTACTTTTTGGTTTGATCCACTTTGAGTTAATTTTTATAGATAGTGTGAAGTAGGGGTCCAAATTCATTCTTTTGTATTTGGATACCAGTTTCCAGCTCCATTGGTTGAGGACTATTAGTTTTCTACTGAATGATCTTGACAATCTTGCCAAAACGCAGTTGACAATAGATGTATGTGTTGATGTCTGGACTCTCAATTCTATTCCATTTATCTACATGCATCTCCTTATGCCAGAACCACATTGTTTTAATTACTATAGCTTTCAGTAAGGTCACAGATCAGGAAATATGAGTCCTCGAAACTTGTTCTTCTATTCTCAAGAGTGTTTGGCATTTGGGGTTGCATGAAATGCTACATAAATATTAGAATCAATTTTCCCTTTTTGTCAAAAAAGCCTATTGATATCCTGATAGGGAAAGCATTGAATCTGTAGATCACTTTGGGGACTATTGTTATCTTAATTATATTGCCTTCTAATCCATGAAGATGGGATGTTTTCTATTTATTGAGGTCTACTTTAATTTCTTTCAAAAATGTTTTGAGTTTTAATGTAAAAAGTTTTTCATCTCCTTGGTTAAATTTATCTTTAATTATTTTATTCTATACAATTCTATTATAAATGGAATAGTTTACTTAATTCTATCTTCAGTTTTTTTGTTGCTAGTTTACAGAAATACAACTGGTGTTTGCATGTTTATCTTGTATCCTACTACTTTGCTGAACTTGTTTAATAACTCTACTATTTATAAAGTATAGATTTTCTATATATAAGATCATAACATTTGTGAATAGAGATAATTTTCTTGCTTTCTTTCTAATTTGGATGCCTATTACCTGCCTTTTTTTTTTTTTTTTTTTTTGTGAGGAGGACCAGCCCTGAGCTAACATCCAATGCCAATCCTCCTCTTTTTTGCTTAGGAAGACTGGCCCTGGGCTAACATCCATGCCCATCTTCCTCTATTTTATATGGGACGCCACCACAGCATGGCTTAACAAGCGGTGCGTTGGTGCGCACCCAGGATCCGAACTGGCGAACCCCGGGCCGCCGCAGCGGAACGTGTGCACTTAACCGCTTGCGCCACCGGGCCGGCCCCCTATTACCTGCCTTTTTAACCTAATTTCTCTCGCAAGAATCTCTAGTAAAATGTTGAATATAAATAGTAAGAGTGGACATCCTTGTATTCTTCTAACTTTATGAGGGAAGCTTTTTATGGGATATAGTAGTTTGTTTGTTTAGTGACTTTTCTATTTTTTTTGTAAAACTGTATTCTTTGTCATGTTGGTTATTGAAGTGTCTCTTGTATTAGTTTAGTGGTCAGCTAGTTATTTGACAGAGATATCCTTAAACAAATAAATAAATAATATACCATTCACTTCTTTGCAATTGGCCCTCTGTTGGAGCGCTTCTTGAATACTTAGCCAGGCTGTTTAAAACACAACCTTAACCATAACTTCCTTCTTTCACCAATCTAAAGATAAGTGGTGGTACACATTTATTGTCTTCTTGAAATTTTCTGAGAATGCATTGAGCCCTGAGAGTATGAATGGTTGTCTAGAGTTCCTGTTATAGACAAGAGGTTTTCAAAGCCCTTATTCTTCCTATGTATCTCCTTCCCCAGCCTCATTCTTTTCAGGTTATTCACACTTTCTGCTGCTTTCCTTGTCTTATCCCTTGCATCAGGCAGTTGTGGCCTGCATATATATATATATATATATTTTGAATGGATGATTTCATTTATTGTGCCTTTGATTTTGGTTAATCAGATGTATTTATAATTTTTATTGTGGTAATGTTGGTTTATAACATTGTATAAATTTCAGGTGTACATCATTATACTTCTACTTCTGCATAAGTATATTTGACTTTAGATGGTTTTGACAAAATCTGCCCTGGAGGTCACTCCAGCCCTGAGAAATTTTCAAGGCAGGTAAAAACAAGTCAAACCAGTGAATCACTTTTCCGGGGAGCCACCACCAAGTTCAAAACACCCAATCATAGTTGTTTGAGATTGAGGTCTGTATTGTTCCCTCTGGTACTTGCAAACCACGTGAGGAATGTGGGACATCCTCATCATGGCTACCACTGAGCTGGGAAGTGGAAAATGGTAGGTGAGTAAATTAAAATGCCACAATGTTCTCTTTATCAAATTTTTTCTTTATTAAGCATTCCCCTGGTTGTTATAGCTTTTTGATAAGATTCCATAGTTCTGAAACTTTGGGAAACAGTTTAGCGTAATTTAAATAGCTAAATATACACTTACCTTTTGACCCAGACATTCCATTGATATTTATCAAGAATAATAAAAGTGTACATACATACAAAGACTTGTACATGAATGCTAATAACAGATTTATTTGCAATAGCCCGAAACCGTAAATAATCCAAAAGTCTACCAATAGGTAAATGGGTAAGCAAATTGTGGCACAGCCAAACAATGGAATACTACACATCAAATTAGAGAAAATTCTTAGTTACTCAATATTCTATTCTCTAGCGCTAGTGTAAATTCCATCTATTTTAATTACGTCTTATTGCTTGTTGATGGCAGATGGACATGTAATTGAATTTTGTATATTAATCTTGTGCTCAGACACTATGCTGCTCTATTTCTAAAAATATCTATAAAATCTTTATGAATGATCATGTCATCTGAAAAGAATGTCAGTTCTATTTCCTCTTTTCCATTTCTTTTGTACCGGATTTTTGTCTCATTGTGCTGGTTAAGACTTGCATTACAATGTTGAGTGATAACGGTAGCAGGAACGAGCATCTTTCTCTCATTCTTGATTTTAAAGAGAATGTATCTAACTTAACCTGTTTAGGGTAATGTTTTATGTGGGGTTTTTAATAAATTCTATTTGTGTTAAGCGAGTTTCTTTATATTATTAATAAACGTTAGATTTTTGATAGTGATAAACATTTATCACATGCTTTTTCTGCATATTTTGAAATAATTATTTGGTTTTTCAGTTTTAGTTGCCAATTTGGTAGATATATTTATCAAGATTCTAACAATAAACCATTCTAGAATATCTGAGATAAATTCAATTTGGTAATGGAACAATAATTTTTATACAAAGTTAGAGTAGGTTTGCAAGTATTTTTTAAGACGTTTTACAGTCTCAATTTTGAAGGAAAAAAGACCAGTAATTAATGGTATTTCCTTGTTATAATAGTTGTATTCTTGCAAAATAATGATTGTGTGCTTTTTACTTTGCTAAGGCAGACTTTGTATAAAAAAGTAGTATTATCTATTCTGGAAAAATATGGTAAAATTTTATAAATGCATTTTGGCCTAATATTTCTTTTATGCAATTATTTTTAATTAATTCTGTTTCTTACTAGTTATAGACTAGATAACTTTTGTAATTCTTCTTAAATCACTTTTGGTAACAATTTTTTCTAGAAATATCTTTACTTGGTTTACAATTTCAAATTTATTGGCATTTAGTTGTTGATAACACTTTATAGTTTTATTAATTTCTTTATTTATCAGTAGCTATATCCCCCTTCATTAATATTTATTTGTCTTTTTTTTAATATTGATCCATATTGCTCAAAGTTTCTTTATTATCATAGGTTTTTTTCCAAGATGCAACTTTTGAATTTGTTGCTCTTTTGTTTTTTTGTTGTTGTTGTTTCTCTTTCATTTACTTCTCCTATGATTTTTCTTATGTCTTTTCTTTTTATTTCTCTATAATCTCCTGTCTTCTAAATATAGAATTCTTTTCAGATTTTCTTTTCTTCTAATGTAAATAGTAAGGTTATAATTTTCTTTAAAAGTGCTGCAATGACTGAATCTTATAAAGTTTGATATGTAGTATGTTCCTTATATTTCAATCATAGGTAGTTTTAAAATTCCAGTATGATTTTTTTTAACAAATTAGCTATTTTGCAGGATATAGTTATAATTTCCTGATATCGTGTATGTGTTTGTATCTATATCTATCTATATCTAAACCAAAGTCGATATCTGTACCTAGATACAGATCTAGATATATATTTTGTTGTGTTCAGATTTGTGTATATAATCACTTCTTTAAAATATGTTGAGGCTCTTTTAAAGATCTAATAATTAACTTTGTAAATATCCTAACTATGCATGCAAATAATATGTAGTCTTTGTTAAAATATAATTTTATACATGCCTCTATACACTTTTAAATTGTATTGTTCAGATCTTTTATATCCTTTCTGATTTCTTGCCTGCTTTACTCATCGATAATGAAAGAAGAGCATTGAAATCTTCCACTGTGAACGTGGATGGATATTTTCCTTCTTATTAGGTATTCGATATCTAATTTATCCAATTAGATAAATTTGGATTTATCTAATTTTGTTTCACGTATTTTAAGGCTATATTATTAAGCACATGTATGAGTCAGGATCATTGAGCAAGGGGCATACTGAGTCACATGCCGTAACTTAAGGGGAATACTGTGAGAGGTTATTCTCAAGATGTGGTAGTTGCAGGGAAACTGCAGGGAAGGCGACACACCGGGACTGGCGGGAGTTGAGTGTGTTAGAGCACAGTGCACATCTGCAAGGCCAAACGGAGCGGACATGAGCAAGCAAAACAGAAAAAATATATTATAAAATAAACTTTGGAGGGACCTTGCATGGACCCAAGAGGATCATCTGCTGTGAACTAAAGACTACGATTGACTCACACTGTTCCTTTAGGCTCAACTGACACGCCTCTTCCTCTCTCACTCAAGAGGGGAAAAATACAAAACAAATATGAACTAAAATAAGGTGAAAAATACGCAATGTGACATTTCCCTGTTCTAACCAGCACCCTAATACTAGATGATACTCAGTAACACAGAACAGTGGACATGTCTTCTATGTATGCAATGGGTGTAATTAAATATTGAGATACGATTTCCAAATCTCCATCATAATGGCAATGATTCTATGTTGATGAGGAAAATATTACTCTTTTGTAGCTCTCTTAAGATATTGATTTAATTGGATGATAAATAATTCAATATCTTACATATATATATATAAAACCATGGCAAACATCAGCAAGTTCAATCTTAGAGGAAATTATTCTAGGGCAGTAGAGACATAGAAAAACAAATATCCATAATATTTAATCAGTGCCATCCCATTACAGAAGTATTGAATCATTCCTGTGATTACTCTCATGAGATAAATAATAGAAGTAAGCCTCAAGCCCCTCTATATGACCATTGTAATAACATTAGCATTATTTCTACAATTATAACCGCACACACACTGGCTGTTGTAAAATGCTTGTGGGATTTTTTCCCTCTGGTCCCCCTTGTGCCTTTTAATTCAAGGTATTCCCAGAAATGTTTTCCTAAAAGGTTCTTTTGAGTGGAAGACTCATGGGACAGTCAGAGTCTTTCCACCTTTATTTGCAGTTTCACAGCACAGTCTCAGAAAAATAAGAGGAATCAGCCTGAAGAATTACCTTGACATTCCAAAGAAATGTAAAATCTTGCAGCAGTGAGTATAATAATTTATATATATGTGGAGAAAATAATTGAGATTTTGAAAAACTCTTTATTTTATATAAAAATTTGATCATAGTAATTCAAATTTTTGTTTACTTTTTTCTGGAATAATTTTGTTAGTGGTTATTTTCAAAAGAGGACATTTAGAAAAATCGGATGATAATTTGAGGGCAAATTGAGGGTTTTAAGCCTATATTTGTATTTCTGAGAAGACATTTAAGCATAATTTGAAACGTATGAGCTTCCCAATCCTACAGAAGTGGTTTAGATATGGACCTTCCCCTTATTACTTGTGTAACCCTTGGGTTCTACTTTCATTATTTCCAAAACAGGCTCAGTAATACAATAATTATAACTCTTCAAGTCATGGTGAAGATGAAAAGATTGGTAAATGGGAAGTATTTAGTATAGTGCCTAGAACATATCATTATTTAGTATATGATATCTAAACATTTTACTCTAAATGCATCAAATAACGAAGCCCATAACTTTCAATTTCATGATGTTTCTTTATTATAGATGTGATAAACAGTTAAAGGCAGAGAAAAATCATCTCAAGTTACCCTTGATGGATTTTTACACCCTCCATATACTCCATGTACTTAGTCATAAATCCCACCTCCCAAGAATCTTATTTCAGGGTTTTTTTCCTTTCAAACTCTAGTTGACATGTCTTTGCAAACAATTCCTCACAGAGGTTTTTCTCAAAGAATGTCAAGTTTAAAGGAGATATTTTTGGGAGACACTCTTCAACTGAAAGATGTGTGAAAAGGTGGACTCAATATTTTCACTCCAAAAACCCTTTGTGTCTCAACATATATGTGGATAGAGTGTGTGTGTGTGTGTGTGTGTGTGTGCGCGCGCGTGTGTAAGAGAGAGAATGTGAGAGAGAGAAAGAGAGAGAGAGAAAAGGGAGAGAGAAAGAAAGGAAAGAGAGAAAGAAAGGAAAGAGTCTCAGGAGAGACTTCATGGATTAAAAGAAGACCAGAAGGAAAATGATCTGCAGATGGGACTGGGGAATATTTATGCATAAGGTAGGTTGGTCAGAGGATTTCTAGTAGAGACTCTCTGGACACTGCTTTGAAGGATCTTTTTCCATATTAGTTTGTATTTTCCCAACTGATGTTCAGTCATTGTAATTTAGGCAGCACTGCCCCAAATGTTAAGAGATGCTGAGGCTTGCACCAATGTTCAGGACACATTCTAAACCAAAAGTTGCATTATCCAGTTTTTCTACAGTTTTGTACTATGATTTTAATGAAAAGTTATCTTTAGATTTCTTTATATCCTTTGATCAGATTCTTCCACATAAATAAAAACTAGGTTTGAATATTTTCAATTTATACATAAAAAGTACTTTGCTAAACTCCACTTTGAACCCAGTACAGACTTATACTGACTCCAATGTTTCTTCCTTAAACTTGATGTAGTTTAATGAGTTCTTCAACCAATCCTCTCATGGCAGAATACAAAAATCCACAGGTAAAACCAATTAATTGATGAAAATGCCGATATCTATTTTCTTATACAATAATTTGGCCGTCTCTAAATATTTTTGGGAGTAGCACTCTGTGGAGTTGATAAGTTAGAATATAAGCCCTTTATGTTGAATATTCTTTGCATGAACATTACTTGTTTTACTCTTGGCACAAGACAAATAGATCCAATATTGTTAGTTCCACTTACTAGTTGAAGAAAGAGGCTCAAAGAGGATGAACTGCTCAGCGCCAACAAGAAAAAACTAACAGGACATGTGAGACTAGATGCTCATCTTCATGATAATTAGGTGAGGGATCTGCCCACTACATCATATTGCTCTCCTATTGGTACCATTGAAACAATTAATTGAAATTAACAGTCTTTAAGGAAAGAAACATGATTTTGCTATGGAGTATATTTGGCATTTTGTTACGGGTAAAAGGTGGTGGTTTCAACATATTCACTCTGCTCCTAGCTGTACTGCATCAAAAGGGCAGCACTGTTCTAAATGTGAGCTGAAATAAGAAGGTCATTCTTCAATCACACTGAGCTCTTCAACATGTCAACAGAAAACAACTAGCTCTCTAAAGTGTTTCTAATGCTTCAACAGTGACCTCTGAAATGTGTCATTAGAATAATTAGCAAAAAGGTGAAGCTTTTATTTAATAATAACCTCTGTTCCTGTGTTCAGATGTCCAGCATTGTGCCTCCAGTTCCCTCTGTCCAGCCTTTCCATGTTCTGAACCTTGAACAAACATGCCAAGAAAGAGAGTCACCGAGACTATTTTCACCTAATTCAGCTATGCTCTGCTATGATTAAGAACCTTTATTTATTTTTATTTCAAGAATAAATATTTAGTTTCACAGGATGTACGGAATGTTTGTGTGTGATTAAAACTTTATACATAAATTATATGTAGCATAGAGAAGAGGAGGGACTTGCTTAAAGTTATACAGGTAGTTAATGGCGGGGAAGGAGATCTTTTATAGAGGTGGACAGTGGCTGGAATTTCATTTGGTCAGTGGAAGATGTAGATAGTTCCCAAGAACATGGAATCTGGCATCACATACAGGTTCATCTTAGGTTGCTACTTAATATATGAAAGAATTGGTGTAATTAACTGAAGTCTCCCATTTTTTCCCCATATTAAATATGAGTATGAGAATATTAACTTTTGGATTGTTGTGAATTAAATGCATGCAAAATTTACAAAAGTTCCAGACATAAAATATGTTTTTATTAAAAATCATTATGGATGTAATGATGGTTTTATTATAAAATGGATTTAAGAGATTCAGTCTAATAAATCCCGTATGACCAAATCTTTTCTTAATGTATAAAACTCTCCAAAACTTAAAAAGTTCTATTGAAGATGTATTATGTTCTGTCCATTTCAGATGAATTGAGTTTCTGCTGTGTACTCATCACTCAACTCAACCTCATGGAAAATCAGAACAATGTCACAGAATTTGTTTTCATGGGGCTGTGGGGAAATAAACAAATAGAGCTGCTGTTCTTTATCTTGTTCCTGCTCTGTTATCTGGCAGTTTTAACGGGGAACTTTATCATCTTACTCACGATCACCTGCAGCCATCTAATCCAACAACCAATGTACTACTTTCTCTGCCACCTTTCCCTCATGGACCTCTGCTACACCTCCACTGTGGTCCCCCGGCTGATCAGGGACTTAGCTGCAGCAAGAAAAAATATTTCCTGTAAAAACTGTATGACCCAGCTCTTCACTGCCCACTTGCTAGCCGGTGTGGAGACATTCATCTTGGTGTCCATGGCCTTTGACCGCTATGTTGCCATTGTCAAGCCCCTACACTATGTGGTCATCATGAACCGGCAGAGGTGTAACATGCTGATTGTCATGGCCTGGGTTGTGGGGTTTTGGCACTCTGCTGCTCTGCTGCTCATGGTACTCAGTTTACCTTTCTGTGGTCCTAATCAGATCCATCACTACATATGTGATGTGAAGCCTCTTTTAAAACTGGTGTGCAAAGATATTCATGTTGTTAGTATCTTAGTGATTGCTAATTCAGGGATTGTGGTAGTTGTTATTTTTCTTGTCCTAATAGCTTCTTACATTCTCATATTATATAATCTTAGGACACACTCCTCTGCAGGACAACACAAAGCTCTCTCAACCTGTAGCTCTCACATAATAGTTGTAGTTTTATTCTTTGTGCCGTGTATCTATACTTATGTTCTACCTGCTGGGAGTGAGAACAAGGATAAGGAAATCTCTGTGTTTTACACTGTGATTACCCCCATACTGAATCCTCTCATCTATACTCTGAGAAATATGGAGATGAAAATCACAATGCAGAAGGTATGGTCTCAAATGGCACATTCAAAATTAAAGTAACTAAGATGATATGCATTGTGCTTTTGATCCTGTGTCCTTAGGACTTTTATCACTTGAGATGTTATAGAAAGCATATAAGCTTTCTTTGGGGAGTTGGACTGAATGACCTCTGACAATCTATGAGCCCTAGAAGTAAGTCACTGTGATTTATAATACAATCTCCGCTTTAAAGGGTCAAACTAGTTCCAGGTGTGACTACTTCAATTTGAAGAATGCAAGAAATATCCTTTGAAAGCACATCTCTGATTATATCATTTCCCTCTCTAAAAATTGATATGGAACTCTACTTTCCTTGAAATAAAGTCAAACTTTCTCACTTGTTTATCAGAAACTTCCAAAATTGATCTGATTCTAACTTGCTCATCTCAGAAGTCACTGCACTGGAACAAAGTATGCTGTTACAATGATAGGCTTTGGGGTCAGGGAGAAATGAGTGATACTGACTCTAGTTTTTATCTCTGTGTCTTGGCAATTTGCTTTAACTATATGCATCTCCATTTTTTAAATATCTTTAAAATGAAGTAGTGATACTTCATAAAGATATAATATTACTTTGGCTAACACACATGAAGTTTTAGCATGGCGTATGGTGTACAGGAAACTCATGTAGGTCATTTTCTCTTTCTCTACATTTTTTCCCGTGTTTCCCTTTGCTTGGATGTTTTCATCTAGCTACACTGAACCCCTCTACATTCTCCAAATATTCTCTAAAATCTCTCACCTCTATGGTTTTATTTCTACTATTTCCTCTGTTTATAATGTCCCCATCCTTATGTTTCAGTGTCTATTCCCTACATACAACTCATGCTTCTGTTGTTTTACTATTCAGGAAGATTTTGCAGATCCATCAACAGACCAGAAGTATTTCTGAAACCTGCTCTGTATTTTTATTGCTATTCAGCTGTACGTTTACTCTATTTCAAATAGTCCTTTGCCCTATAGTAGGTTTCATCTTATAAACTGTGTTTTTTCGGTTTGAGCCAGAAGATTATGTGCTATATCTTTGTTTTTCTTTGTATCTCTCTTACTTCTAGCAATAAAGCCAGCACAAATCAAGATGTAAATAAACAGTTACTGAATTACATTCAAAGACACTACCTTCTCTTTTTATTTGACTGAATACATTGTTCTCACATATCTAGAACGTCCAATTTTTGTCTTGAACAATCATGCATTAATAATAAAATAAGTACCATCAGAAAGGCAAAAAATTTAACATAAATATCATGTGTCTATCAGGGAGGAAATGAGATCAAGCAGACTCTCAGCCCCCTATGATGTCTTTTAATCTATTTATTTTCTGCATTAAGCAGGCACTCCTATTAGAATTATTGTTTACTTCCTTGTCCACTGAATCCCACAACCCGATTTCAGCTCAGTGCTTTGGTTCCCATTTGTCCAGACATTTCTCTCTGCCCGGGCACTTGTCTTCTCAGCACAATGACTGCGTTGCTTCCACACAGAGTTTCCTTCATTGAGTTACTCCTGCCCTGCAGCCAAACACAAAATCCAGGAAAAACCATAGACAGTAGTGTCTGTCTTGAGGGCAAGACACCCTTCTTTTAGTGTTTTAACCTTTATAAACTTTCACACATCTAATATTTTTTTTGGTTGTCCTGGTTCCATGCAAACCTCTGATATAAAATGGGAAAACATTCTGTCCATTCCCTAGGAAATTAGCTTTGGTAAATTATTCACAGTCCTGTTTGATCTGGTTTAATGTAGAATGTTTCCAAACAGTATTTGGATTTCTTTTTAAGTATAGAAAGAGGGTGTGTATAAGTGTGCCTGCGTATGTGTGAGGGTTGTGTTGTGTGTATATGGTATGGGGGGTTTTGTGAGTTTTGTGGACAGGTCACAGGAATTTCCCACGCCATCAGAAAGAATGTTATGCAACAAAACTACAAACACACAAAAATATTATTTGTTTTCTTTTCTCAAGTGTCTACAAGATTTTTGACAAAAATCTAATGATATTATATAATAAGCTCACAGAATATACTGAACTAAGATTGGTTATCTACTGGCTATGTGCTGTTTCTAAGACTGACTTTCCAGCCTAAAGCACAATGTGTAAAATCTTTAAAAAATTGTCAAGTTAATGTATTTTCCTCAGCATGTGAGTGCACACAGAGTATTTAAGACGTATTTATGGCAGTAAACGTGTAATTTAATACATTATCTATTTACACAGAGATTTATTGATAATTTAAAAATCCACCTTTACTAAATGTTATTAAAGGAACACCTTAATCCGTTAATGAACATCCACATTACATAGACACACTATTTAAGCCCCAGGGTTGTCAGAAAACATCGAACTAGAAGAAGACTAGAAGACGTGACTGGGGCCTAATGGAAAGATTGGAGGCCATAACTAGCCATGGGTCATGTAGTTCTATGTGACTTCCTGCCTCACTCACACTCTCTCCATCCCTCACTCTTTCTTCAACTTTACACCTGTCTCTAGGCATCCATTGAGATGGCTGATTTAGATGCTTGTAGGCTATTCTAGTATTCTCTTCAACACAAGAGAGACAGACCTCTGATTACGGCGTCACATAGCCTAGACGTTTTAAAGCAACCTTAGTTTCAAACAGGTCTTCCTTTTCTCTATACCTAAATCATCAACTTTCCCAGAGCATTTTGATTTTATTAAATATCTCTTAGAGTAGCTGGTTCATCTGAAACTGCACAAAAATAGTCTTATTTCACTTCAAGTTCTGATATTTTTACTGCACAATGAGCCATAATCTGAATTGGGTACACCACAAGGAAAAGTAGTCTAGAGCTAAATATTTCAGAGGAGGATGGAGGGACTTTCTTAGGCTTTGAGCCTCCCCATCTCTGTCCAGTTCGTATATTAGAGCCACAGTGATTAGAATATGTTCTCACATGCAAGTGGTTCTCAAGGGATGTGATGTGCCAGGTGCATTATTGTGGCCAGGAATCAAGGCTTTCACGTCAGTGAGACCTGTTTATGGTAGGCTAGCTGAGTGGCTTTGAACATATATAAACATGCGGTTTCTAGTTTGATTCTTGCTATAAACTAGGCGTCCCATGTGTGGTTGTAGTCGTTGCTCTTGTTATCAGGATTTTATCAAATTTAAGTCCCTTCTCCAGAGATCTTAAGCAGCGTGGCTAGTAAGAGGTTCTGTCCAGTCTCTCTGAGTTTGAAGCTTCAAATTTTTAAAAGCTGTGCTGCCTATGTGTCCTTTAGCAGAAGCAAAAGTCTGTTCTTAATCATAAGTTAATAAAAGAAGCACTGGTGTCGGGTTCTTGCCTCAGCTTTCCACTGATTGATGGGGAAAGGGCGATGGAGATGTTGGTGATTTTCTCTCTGAAGGTAACTATGAGGTTGACTGGAGCTTCTTTCCTGAGGAGCAAGGATGTGTCCTGACTTCACTTTTTCCTTAGAAGAAAGAAAGAACCTTGGAAGCCCCTGTTTGCCTGCTCAGAGTCCTGGCTTCCTTCACTGCACATCCTCAAGTTCAGCCAGTGGTCCCCTCCTTCACACACACAAGTTCTTTCAGACTGAATTCTCGAGCACTGTTAGCATTCTATGCTCCCAAAATTCTTTAACTTCAATGTTTTATTTTCACTAATCTTATGTAGTTCTGCCCCCTAAATGTTGTAAATTCTAAAATTCTTTGTAAATTTATGAGATATCATAATATAATGATTTCACTGTGCCACAATTAACCTAAAACATGAGGATGGGCAGGACACCATATGTTTTCCTTAAATATATTTTTCTTCCAACTACAAAAGCTTTGTTACTGAATTAAGACTTTCTTGAAGGCTCCTTCTTGCTTACAATCAGTTTTTTTTCAAATTGCTTCTTATTCTCCATACAGATATGCTTTCCTCAGGCTCTCTGTTTAGTTTATCCAAATAACCAAGCTATAATTGAATTCACTTCTGAATCCAACTTGAAGGGTTTTGCACATGAATCTTTAGGTGCATTGCAAGCAGGCTTCTGGTGTGTTATACTCTCTTAAATCCTGACCTGTCCACTTTGTTGAAATTAATGCCCCCTGTGCCTGAACAAGTGGGTACATGTTGTAAGAAGACCAGCCTTAGCGTTTTTGGTTTCTGTTGCTGAAATGGCTATTAAATCTCACGTTAAGTCCAAAGAAAATTTATTTTCCCTACTTGAACTGAATTTGAGTGTTTTGTCTTTGATATTTATTATAAACAAGGTTTGGGCACTTTAAGTGTGAGCCATATGCTCATTTGACATATTGTTTCTCTAAGACCAGATATAACTCCATGTCTAATGATGTTACATCCACATCTAATTGATGAAACCTTGGTGTTAGTCATGCAATTTTATGGTACTTTAAATTAATATCTAGAAGTAGAATTGCTGGAAAATAGCTTATGGTACCTTGAGTAGATATTGTCAACCTGTATTTCAAAGTTTTTGTACAAATTTACACTACAGTCAGCAATAAATGACTTCCATTTCTCATATTGGTGATTTGTGTGTTTTTTTCCTCTCTGTTCTCTCTTGATTGATCTTGATAGAGTTTTCTGAGTTTATTAATCCTTTCAGAGAATTAACGTTTAGCTTTTTTTCCTATTTGCTATTTAGGACTGTTAGTTATGTCAGGGATTTCTTTCCTTAATTTATTATATCATCATCTCCATATTATTTGGATTCAGTTTTTTTTTTTCCTATAACTTAATTCTTAGGATACTTATAAATAATTGGTTACTAAACATAGTTGTTTTTAATAATAGAGATGATATCATTACACATTCTTCAGATTTTAAAAGAATAATAAAGGATATAATGATCGTATTAAGGCCAATAAATTCAACACCTTAGATAGACGGGATATATTTTTTGAATGATATAAACTACCAAAGCTTATTACAAAATAAATATAGATATTCTCAGTACTCCTTTATATCTTAAAGATTTAATTTATTGTTTTGTCTCTACACCCCCAGTCTAGATAGCTTCACTGGTGAATTCTACCAAACACTAAAGAAAAAGACAATACTTATTCTACACAAACACTTATAAAGATAGAACAGAAGTGAATACATATGAACTCATTCTAGTAGTCCAGCATTTCTCTGATACTTATAAATTACCTTGGCTTTATTATACATTCCTTAGAGTTTTCTATATAACAATTATTTCACTGTGAAAAAAGACATTCTAGTACTCACGTTGAAGTTGAGTGACTTTCATTTTAATGTGAGCTTAGCATGGTTACAGTATATAAGATCAATATGTAAAAATCAATTGCATAGTTTTTCCTAGACACTAACAAGCAGATATTGAATTTGTGAAATTCCATTTATAATAGCACCAAAAATAAAAAATACTTACGGATAAATGTGACAAGATATGAGCAAGACATATGCTGAAAACTAAAAACCATGTTGAGAGAGTATAAAGACCTTAATTTATAGGCTGAAATATTGTGTTTATGGACCAGATAACTCTACATTATTATGATACGAATTCTCTACAAATGACTTTCTAGATTCAAGCAATCCCAAACAAAATATGAGCAGGCATGTATTTAGAATTTCTAAACTGATCTAAAATGGAAATGGAAATGCAAAGGACCTAAATTAGTTCCCACAACTTTAAAACACAACAAAGTTGGGGTTGGCCCCATGGCATAGTGGTTAAGTTCAGTGGACTCCACTTCAGTGGCCAAGGTTTGTGGGTTCAGATCCTGGGCGTGGACTTACACCCATTCATCAGCCATGCTGTGGTGATGACCCACATATATAGTGGAGGAAGCAAAAAAAGAGGAAGATTGGCAACAGATGTTAGCCCAGGGCTAATCTTCCTCAGGAAAAGAAATAAATAAAACTAAATAAAAAATAGAACAAAGTTGGAAAACTTACAGTATCTGATTTCAAGGTATATTATAGAGCTTTAGTGTTCAAAATGGTGTGGTGTTTTCATAAAGATATACAAGCAGATCAATGGACCAGACTAGAGAGTCCAGAATTAGCCTGGTACATATTGGTCAACCAATTCTGAACAAAGGTCTGATAACTTAGTGGAGGAAATAGCCTTTACAACAAATGGTAGTGGATGTGTTGAACATCCACATGTACGAAGAGCAACAACACAAAAAACCTTTCATCTATACACCACATCTTGTACCAATTTAATTCAAAGTGGATCTTAGATCTATATATAACACGCAAATGTATAAAACATTTAGAATAAACAGAAGATATTTGTGACCTTGGATTAGAAAAAAATGTTTAAATACAGTACCATCTGTGTGGTTATTAAAAAAAAAAAAGATAAAATGTACATCATCAAAATGAAAACTTTTGCAGCAGAACAGTTTATATGTCCAGGGGTGAATTCAAGATTTGAGGATATAAATGCAATACCTGTATGTGTTTCTAAGGGATGTTCAAGTGTGTGTTTATTGAGGGAGGAGATTAGAGATATGACCAGCTATCTTCATCTGTGGATTGATCCCAGCTAGCTTGAGTAAAGTTTGGTCAACACTGGGCATAATGTTGAAGTGGACAACCAATAAAACACTGGGTTTTGATATCTTCTATGCTGAAGTGCTGGATCCTTCATTTACTCAGAGTTACTAAACTTTCAAAGACTGGAAACAAGCACTAAACTTAGAAACATCCATTTTCTCACTTCTGTTGCTTACTGGCTATTTAAGCTAGTCATTTAACCTCTAGAATATTTTGTGTTCTTATATGCATAATAAAGGTCATAATACTTATGTCAAAATATGCATTATAGTGAGTATTAAATTATATAATGAATTTAAATACCAACCAATAATCTCTCAATAAATTATTGTTATTATTGTGCTAAGTAGTGTGATCCAAATCAGATCAGATACTATAAAATTTGATTTCCTGATGTGTTAAACACAAGAACAAACTTTATGTGTGGATTTGTGTATGGTAGAGAGAGAGACTAACTCAACTTCAGTGTGAATATTCAGTGACGGGAGAAAGAACTGAATGGTAAACATAGTAAAATCTTTACTGTAACTTTGAGTACTTCCTTTCTCTGATTTTTCCATATATTTTTGCTTTTCCTCCCTGCCAAGCTTATGGGGAAAATAATGTTTATTCTTTTATCTTTCCTTTTCTTTGTCTCCCATCCCTCAACCATCTATTTCATCAATGTTAGTCCCTAACAATGAGTAACTTGGTACAAATTATGATGTCACAGGTCAGTGATTTTATTGATCTGTCTACTCTACACACGTAAGATCTTGATAATGGTTCATTCTTGGACTGTAAATGCCCGTGTTTGGTTCTCTTTGTCCTACCTCATCTCAGATTTCCTAACGCTAAACTAATACTATCACAGGCTATATTAGTTTGCCTCCTATTCTTCAGAAAGCTAGAAGAGCACAGAGCAGTCTGTTTCCTATAATGGTTTTGGGTCTCCAGGGAAATAGAGCCTGAGGCAAGACAAGGCAAATGTGGAAAGCAAATGCCCAAGTGCACTAGAGACATTACCTTGGACAGTGGTTTAACTAGATTTGCCCAGGACCTGTTTTGAAACACCTTTGGGAAATTAATTACTTTCACCTTTCAGAGACCTATTAATTCTTGTATTTCACTTAGGTATATATTGTTCTTCCAAACCAAATTTTCTTCAGGCATAGGCATAAAATAGACAATTCCTAGGACCTAGAAACTTGTGTTAGCTTTTGCAGAAACTTAAGAAAGCTTTTTGTTTATTTTTTGGTGTGAGCTAGTATCGAGATATTAAATAGGCATTCAAAATCCTGGCCTGCTTTCCTGAGGCATAAAAATGCAGTTCTTGCGTCACAGAAAGTTTTAGTAAATGTTTGAAGTCTATTTCCCTTGTAAACCTGTAGAAGATTTAAGATGTGCTGATATTTTCAAAATATTTTCAGAGAGTTAATCTGGATGTATTTGGTTTACTAGTTTACAATTCTGTGCATTTTATTGCAGATTTTGGTGCTGTAGATGAATTGGCGTAGTATCTGGGGGTGGAATTTTTCCTGATGCAGCTAAAAAAACTAACCTGACAGACACTCAGATCTGATGGCAGTGAATTACCCATGGCAGCTTGGTTTGGGAAGGGTCCCATCAGCCACTTGCTTGGCTAATTATATGATTTTTATATTTCTTCTGTATACTTTCTATAACTCCTTTTGTAGCCTATAGTAATTTGATTATTATAAAAGTGTTTTAGCGTATTTTAGTTTTAATTATGTATCATTTAAAAGCAAAATTTCATTAGGGATAATGAAGTTAAAACATTCTCAAATTGGCAGTGAATTTCACTGTGCCTCACACTTGTGCTTACATGCAATCCTCCATAGTACTGTTAAGAAATAGCACAGTTTACACTTAAATATCTACAAATATGAAGAGTTTTCTCTATTTCAAAACACGTGCCATCTTAAAATAGCCTAGTTTCATCTGAGTCAACTAAGGTAAGTTTATACCGTTCTGCATTCTGATACATTACAAGAAAATTTGAATATGTGGTGGAAACTTTAAATATAAGAGATTGTATTCTTATGCAAATAGCTAAATAAAAGGGCACTCAGGATTTTTATTCAGTACTATCAAAGAAGAAACGTAATTATTTGACTATACTTTTATAGTGCAAAAAATCCAGGTAGTTTTTATGTTAAATATTCCCTAGGAGGACCAATCTACTATCAAATTAACTTAAATGTTTCACTAACAGATGCTGACATTAAAGATTATCTAATCAGTTATTAAATTCATGTTGTGAATTTTTTTCTTTATTATTCCATTTAACTTGATTGTATATATGTGCATGACAATTTCTGTGATTCTAAACTACTCACTCAAAGAGGAAAGAGCTCGATATTCTTTATTTCATCAACTGTAACTTCAACTTTTTCATAGGAGTCCTCCTCAATCTCTCTGTGAACAAAATGTTATTTTTATGGCAATATTCTCCTCAACTGACCTTTCTCTTTTACTTCTGCTAACAGCAGTGATCCTATAACAAGTTCACTCAGATTACAGGATGGATTTTAAGAACTATTGTAGATTAAATGCCAGTGATGATCTAGAAAACAAGCAAGGATCCTGATTTAAGCAATTTACATTTTTGTAAAACTGAAGGAAAATTATTTCAAATGTTTTAGAGTCAGAGAATTCTAGTGTACATGTTTATATTAAATACTCCATATCTCCTTACATACGTAAATACTTAGAAAGACAGACTGGGTGTTCTGGTAAACTATCATCTTTCATATTCTTTTCTACTTGGGTAGGAATTCAAAATAGACTTTTCATTGCTGTCCTTCGTGACATCTTCTGCCATCCCTCTCAGCTCTCATGCATTAAATGTAGTCCCAGATTGAGGAAGAATCAGGACTTTTGTCTTCTAACATTCACAGTGTATTATTTTCTAATCCTGAGAAATACTTAGATTCTCTTGATCTGAGTCTCTTCTCTTTAAAATCAGAGATTTGGATTAGTCAAGTGATTTCTACCTTTAAATTGTTCACAGTCAATTTATATAATAATTCTCTGTAAATCAATTTGTTTTAGGTAAAGCAATATATTTGAAAAATTAACATAATTCCATCTCATAAGAAAAGAGTTAGTATTAGTTCTAATAAGTAGAAGATAGGTCTATGATCCCTACTCCCCTAAAATTTTTCAATACTCTTTAGTTATTGTTAACTGCTGAACACTCTGTCACTGATAATTATTCTTAAAACAATAAAAACAAACTGAAAATTTCTCCCTTGCAAAGTTAGAGAATTGAATAATAATTTAAAATAGAATTGATGTCCTATAGTACGTTTTTTAAATGCCTACCTTTTTGGCATCTATAATAGACTTCAAGAGTATAAATAACATAGATACTGATTTTAAGGATCATATAGTTGATGATTTCTAAATAACTTTGCTACAAAAACGTTCTTTATTTTAAAAATAGACATCTAGAGGCCCAGATATGAGTGTCACATCAGATCCAGACAAAGGTAGAAGGTGTACTAGCTTTTGCAAACCAAATGGAGTCAGATAATTCCTCATCAATGAGTTAAATAACTCCTGGAAATGCTTTCTCTTTATTCTTCAGTCATTTTGCACTGATTAAATAATGTCTTAAGACTACACGTTAGATACGAAATATGTATATCCATGAATTTTTAATTTATTCATTATTGCAACA
The DNA here is from genome assembly GCF_057802395.1 of Ceratotherium simum simum. Taxonomy (NCBI): domain Eukaryota; kingdom Metazoa; phylum Chordata; class Mammalia; order Perissodactyla; family Rhinocerotidae; genus Ceratotherium; species Ceratotherium simum. Next base: position 18,884,107 of record NC_141933.1, read on the forward strand.
AATACCACTGAGTGCTAACTAATCACAAAGTTTCTCTAAAGTTACCTTCTGTAACATCTCCTTTAATTGATGTTAGTTCCTTAGATTATATATAAAACACATGAAATTTCTAGCAAAAGCCATGACGTATGCACAATTCAAACAACTTGGGCAATTTAATGATTTTTATCTACCCTTTAACACTTGCCATCACAAACTTAAATGGCAGTATATATTTTTTAATTGTCTTTAATACATGAAATGTAAATATGAGAAAAGAATGAGTTTGCTGACTATTGTTCACAATTTTGGTCATTATTCGACATTCTTTTGCTGGATAGTTTTTAACCATTCTTTGTTTTTGAATACAGCAGCAATTACATTGATTTAGCACGACCCATTGAAAATGGTTAATCACATCGCAAAGAAGAGTATGCTGTACACAAATTAAAATTCAGCAATTCAGGCTGGGGTGTTCAAACATGTTTCATTTCCTGAGGATTTACTCCCAGATAATTCAGGATATTTGTCCAGATAATGGTAGAAAAAGAAAGATGACCTTACGTATAAAGCCCACACAATTAAAATACAAGCAAAAAAGCATGTTTTACTTTGATGAATTTTTAAATATATTTTATCTAAATAACATAATTAACTAATAAATAGTTTTTAATTTTCAAAGTATCACTGAAATATTTTAAATCATTACTGGTAAAATATATAATTGTTCCCATTATTCCCATGATAAAATTATTCCACAATAGATTCATCAAATACTAATGAAACTAATGAAAATGATAAAGATGCTTAATTTAATACATCAAGAATAACTAATATTCTATTCATATCAATTTATTTTTTAGTAAATTTTATATTATTGTGATCATACTGTTAGTTTTTCACCAAAATTTATGTTTTCTTTCTTTCAGATACATAATTCATTTGCATATAACATACACCAAACTCAAACATATGGAAAGCCAGAGAAACATCTCAGAATTTATTCTTCTAGGTCTTTCTTATGACCAAAGTACACAGACGTTTTGCTTTGTGCTCTTCTTATTCTGTTATGTTGCCCTGTTGGTAGGAAACCTTCTGATCCTTATCTCCATTCGAAGCAGTCGTCTTTATAACCAGCCAATGTACTATTTCCTCAGCCATTTATCTTCAATGGACATCTGCTATACCTCTAGTGTTACCCCCAAATTAATTGCTGACTTGCTAGGGGGGACAAAAACTATTTCCTATGGTAGTTGCATGTTACAGCTCTTTGCCATGCACTTCTTTGGCCCTATTGAGGTCTTCATTCTTACTGCTATGGCTTTTGATTGCTATGTTGCCATCTGCAAACCTCTCCACTACATGATTATCATGAACAGGACAAAATGTGATCTCCTACTTCTGGCTGCTTGGGCTGGTGGGGCTGTCCACTCCTTTCCTCAATTATCTATGGCAGTCCAGTTGCCATTTTGTGGTCCTAATGAAATTGATCACTATTTTTGTGATATCTTCCCTTTACTAAAAATTGCTTGTACTGATACCTACATCATTGGTGCCCTGGGGGTTGCCAATTCAGGTATATTTAGCTTAGTTTCCTTTGTTGTCTTATTTGTTTCTTATGTCTTTATACTATTTACTTTACGAAATCACTCAGCTGAGGGAAGGCGCAAAGCCCTCTCTACTTGTGGGTCTCATATCACTGTGGTCATCCTATTTTTTGTGCCTACAATCTTTATCTACCTTAGACCTCCTACTACTTTCCCTGAGGACAAAATATTTGCGCTATTTTATACCATCATTGCTCCTATGTTCAATCCCTTAATTTATACATTAAGAAATACAGAGATGAAAAACACCATGAGAAAAGTTTGGTGTCAGGTATTATTTTCAAAGGAAGCCCACAATTAATTTGAAGAAGCTTATAGCTAAGCATCTTTATAAAAGAAAAAGACTTTATGCAAATGAAAAAGTGAAGAACTAGCTCATAGATTTTATATTCCATCACTACATTGAAGGGAATGAATGAGAGAAATAGCACTTAGAAATTTAAAGGAATGACTAAACAAATACTAATTTTCACACACCAAAATTAATTAGAAACTTAGTTAACTTTATAGAGTAGAGTAATAAGATGGTGTAGGGAGGGTTACCTGCAAGGAAAAACCATCTGGGCCAAAGTAAATAAGGCAATGCCATATTAATTAATGAATTACAATGAATTACAATTTTATTGATGATTTTATTAAAAACTCTGGAGTTGGGCAGCCTGGTGGTGTAGTGGTTAAATTCATGCACTCTGCTTCAATGGCCTGGGGTTTGCGGGTTCACATCCTGGGTGTGGATCTACACCACTACACCACTCATCAAGCCATGCTGTGGCGGTGACCTACATACAAAAAGTAGAGGAAGATTGGCAACAGATGTAAGCTCAGGGCCAATCTTCCTCAGCAAAAAACAAACAAACAAAATCTCTGGGCTTAGGAGCCAGATGGCATAGTAATACACATTCTGTGGTAGTGGAGAAGTTGAAATCTATAACTAAAATAATATCTTTACATTTCTGATAGAACAGTCACATATACATCCTTTAGTTGCATTCAGAAATCAGTTATGCAACAAAGAAATCAGTGTAGTAGAGCTTGTCTTAAAGTGATTCCTGGGAGTCAATCCTCCTGACTTCACACTGAAAAATATTAATAACTAGTAAAGACAGATCAAAAATCCACATTTCAGAATGCTGGAAACATAATTACTATTATTCCACCTATTGATTAGAATTTAAGAACACTTCCCATAAAACTTAGGGAACTGAATAATAAAATGTAAGTGTCAATAGTACCCTATCTGCCTAAAATTGAGAAGTAAATGGCAAGTCACTGGATCGACGACCAAAGACCTTTCGTGCTGTAATGACAAAAAAAATAGGAAAAGACAAATAAGATGGTCTAAAAACAAACCAACCAATGAAAAAGCAAATGCGTTTTGGCTGCACATGAATGTTTATAGCAGCTTTATTCATAATTGCCAACCTTGGAAGCAACTATGCTATTCTTCAGTAGGTGAATAGAAAAGTAAACCATGCTACATCCAGACAGTGGAATATTATTCAGTACTAAAAAGAAATGAGTGATCAAACCATGAAAAGGAAACTTAAATGCGTATTACTGAGTGAAAGAAGCCAATCTGAAAATGCTGCCCATTGAATGCTTTCAACTATATGACATTCTAGAAAAGCCAAACTATACAGACACCAAACAGATAAGTGGATGTCAAGCACTGGGGGAAGGGATGGATGAACAAGTGGAGCGAGGATTTTTAGGGGAGTGAACCTTTTCTATATGTTACTCCAATTGTGGATACATGTAGTTATACATGTCAAAACTCATAGACTGTACAACCCCCAGGGTGAACGGTAATGTAAACTATAAATTTGGTTGATCAAATTGTGTCAATGTATGTTTCTTTGATTGTAACAAATGTGCCACTCTGGTGTAGGAGGTTGTCCCTGTGTGGGGTCAGGGACATATGGGAACTCTCTGTACTTTTGGCTCAATTTTGCTGTGAACCTAAAAATGCTTTAAAAAATAAAGTTTATTAATTAAAAATATACATTGTGGCACAGTAGATATATCAAATCACCTTGTAACTGGAATGAAGAAGAGAGCTCTGAGAAAGATTTTCTAGAGAAAACAGAAGAAAATTTTAAGAAAGGTCTTTTTCCCATACTTAATAGAATTTAAAATAAGTTCTGTAAAGAAACACAGCAAATATCAGAAGACAGAAGGGAGCGGATAACAGGATTTTATGAGAAGGCAGATGGTGAAAGTACTGAAAGAGTTTTGGAATATGTAACTACAATGCAATAATACACTCATTCTAGACGCACTGTACACAAAGATGTAAAGAGCAGAAAAATAATGCGGGAGATAAAATTAAGTAGAGCTTTTGGAGTAGAGAGGAATTAAACAAATTACTACCTCAGCAATTACTAATATAGAAATAAAAATATTGTGAGATGTAATTTTTTAAGAGACATTCTGTGATGTTTAATTACTTAGGTTGAGCAAATAAAACCATCACTAAAAATGAAATGGAAGATCAGATATTTAAATGATAGATTCATTTTATTTTATTATTATTTTTTTGCTGAGGAAGATTTGCCCTGAGTTAACATCTGTTGCCAATCTTCCTCTATTTCGTATGAGGGATGCCGCCACAGCATGACCACTGACAAGTGGTGTAGGTCCATGCCCAGAAACCCAACCTGGATCGATGAAACAGAGAATGCTGAAATTAACCGCTAGGTCACTGGGGCTGACCCAAAAAATAGATTCATTTTAAAGGACTCTTTTAAAAGGCAATGATTATTTGTTTCCATTATTGTGTTTTCTTAATAACGTGAATTTATCATTTAGAACATTATTAATGATCAAAATTATTATTTGAAAACAATGTTGACTTAGTACCAATGAACTTTCTAAAAAAATCTAAAACACAAATTCCACTTTAATGAGACTTTAGCATTCAATAATACCAACAGCTTTCACAGAAATTACTCAGGACTTCTTATTTATAGTAGCTGTCATTTTTAATAAGTTGAGAGCATTTTTTTAAATTGAGCTACAACTGACATGCTACATTATACTAGTTTAAGTGTACAACATAATGATTTGACATATGTATGCATTATGAAATGATTACTGCAATGAGTTTAGTTAACGTGCATCACCACACATAGTTAGGATTTTTTTTCCTGTGATGAGAACTTTTTTTTTTTTTGCTGAAGAAGATTTTCCCTGAGCTAACATCTGTTGCCAATCTTCCTCTATTTTGTATGTGGGTTGCCAACACAAGATGGCCACTGATGAGTGGTGTAGGTCTGTGCCTGGGAACCGAAGCTGGGCCACCAAAGCGGAGCACACTAAACTTAACCACTAGACCACAGGGCCAGCCCCAATGAGAACTCCTAAGATCTACTCTCTTAAAAACTTTCAAATATGCAATGCAGTATTACTAACTATAGTCACCATGCTGTACATTACCTCCCCAGGACTTACTTATTTTATAACTGGAATCTGTACCTTTATCTACTCCCTACTCCCATGCCTCTGGAAATCACCAATCTGCTCTGTGTACCTATGAATTCAGGTCTGGTTTTATTTGCTTGTTTTAGATTCTACATATAAGTGAGATCATACAGTGCCTGTCTTTCTCTGTCTGACTTATTTCCCTTAGCATAATGCCCTCAGGGTCCAGCCATGTTGTTGCAAATGGCAAGATTTCCTTCTTTTTTATGGCTGAATATTATTGCACTTTATATATTATTTCTATGATAATAGGAATAATAGAAATAGAAATAGTGTAATAGGAATAATATATATTATTCATTTATGTGTGTTAATATGTGTATATATGTCATATTTTCTTTCTCTGTACATCCATTGATGGACCTTATCTTGTTTCCACGTCTTGGCTATTGTGAATAATGCTGTAATGATGTGGGAGTACATGTATCTCTTGAGGTAGTGACTTTATTTATGATTTCTTAAGTTCCAGGATCCAATATAGAATACCATGTTGCATAAGGTTGTCTTGTCTCTCTATTACTCTCCTCTGGTCTTTGACAGTTTCTCACTCTTTCCTTGATTTTCATGTCATTGATAGTCTTGTGGAGTAATGGTCAGGTTACCTGTAGATTGTCCCCAATCTGAGTTATGTTTTTTTGGAAATAATACCACAGAGGTGAAGAGTCAGTCTTGTCACATCATATTCATTTGACATCCCTAGTGAGGTTAAAGATTATCAATTGGTTAAGGTGGTGTTTGCCATGTTTCTCCACAGTAAAGATGCTATAGTTCCCTTTCCTAACTTTGGAAGGGAGACACTAAATCTAGCTCATCCTCCAGGGATATGGGTGGGGATGAAGCTTTACCTTCTATGGTGCTAGTATTTGCACATATATGGAATTATTCTGTAAAAGATATTTGTCTCTACTCTCATTTATTTATTCACCCATTGATTCATTTATGCCAATATAGACATATCTATATTTTTTTTATACTTTAGGCTTTAATCAAGTGGTATGTTACTTATTTTGTTGCTCAATTTATTCCAACTTTGGACATTGGGAGCATGTTCAGGTTGGTCCCTGTGTCCTTTTGACATGCCCACATTCTGCTATTTCTTTGAGAACTTACTGACTTCATAGTACTACAAGATATTCAAGGCTCGTCTTCCGTTTTCCCAGCCTCAGTCCTAGAATCATCCAGTTTTCCTAAGAATCCTGTTTCATTTTTTTGGAGAAGGATATTTAGAAACAAAGATATAGGAAGTGGACGTGCTGGGTATGTTTGTTGCTACTGCAGGGTCATTATTTCTATACCTCCCAACAGAAAGAACTAGGTAAAATAGGTAAGTATATAAACGTTTGTGTGCACAAATACTTATAATTGTTTCTGTATCTATCTGTGTGAGTGTGCATATTAAGCTAAAAATGAGTTCATTCTAAAATTGTTAGTAATTTCTATCTCTAAACCAGTAACACAGGGTTCATTCTAGTCATTATTTCCACCATAGACCATACAACCTTTTTCTTATCTTTAATTGCTCTAAAGACAACTGACTGTTTAAAGCGATAACAGTAATAACGCATTCTTTGTTTATAGTGAATGGAAATCTGAAATGTATGACAACAGGGACATAAGCAATGAGGCGGGGGAACTGGGGGTATTTTGTTATAAGATTCTTTTGCTACGTGGGAAGCCGGCTAACATTATTTGAAGATATAATCATATAACTTAAGAGTACACTGTAAATCCTAGGGGAAACCATTATAAATGTTTTCAAAACAAGTATAAATAATATTCTTGGGCAGTGGAATTTATGACTAAGGTCATGAGAGTATACGGATAGTGTAAAAATCCATCAAGGGCCATTTGATATGATTTTTCTGTTTGTTTAATTATTTACCACATCTACAATAAAAAAACATTGTGGAATTGAATGTTATGGGCTTATCTGAGGTATTTAGAGGAAAATGTTTAGATACCATATATAAGTAATTATATGTTCTAGTCACTATACTAAATGCTTTTCATTTACCAACCATTTCATCTTCACCATGACAAGATGAGGTATATATTATTCTATTATTGTCCCTGTTTTACAAAGAACAAAACTAGAACCCAAGGTTACACAAGTACTAACAGGAAGGTCTATATCTAAGCCGTTTCTGTATGATTTGGAAGCTCATACGTTTTTTATTATGCTTAAGTGTCTTCTCACAAGTACAAAGAAAGGCTTTAAACTTTCAGTTTGCCCTCAAATTATCATCCAGAATTTCCTGAATGTCCTCTGTGGGAAAAAAACACCAGGAAAACTGATCCAGAAGAATTTAAACTTAAAAATTTGAATGAGTAAGATCAAGTTTTTACATAAAATAATTGTTGGAATTCCCAATTATTTTATGCCAATTTTAACCATAATGGTCATTTCTACAAGGCTTTACATTTCTTTGGAATGTCAGATTATCCTTCAGGAAGGTACCGTTTATTTTTCGGTGACTGTGCTATGAAACAGCAAACAGATGTGTGATGCCTCTGACTCCACCATGAGTCTTCCATCCAAAAGAACCTTTTAGGAAAGCATTACTGGGAATACCTTGAATTAACACAAGAGGGACTGGAGGGCAAAACTCCCATAGGCATTTTACAGCAACCAATGTGTGTGGTTTTAATTGTAGAAATAAAGCCAATGCTGTTAGAGTGGACATATTCATGGGCTTAAGCCTTACTTGTATTATTTATCTCTTGAGAGTTCTCACAGGAATGATTCAATACTTCTATAATGCGATGGCACTGATGAAATATTATGGATATATGTTTTTCTATCTCTCTCCTCTCCTAGAATAAGTTCCTCAAAGACTGAAGTTACCGATGTTTACCATGAGACATAATATACTTAATAAACGTTGAAATTTTTATTATCCAATCATAAAAATATGCTAAGAGAGTATCAGAAGAGTAATCCCACTGAAAGAAAATACTGAGGGCCATTTTTAAGTCTGAAAGGAAATGACAGCACAGAGCGTAAGAAAGACCTGAAGAGTATTGTGAAAATTATATATGCTTTGTAAATATAAAGGAACATCAGCTATTAAAACAATAACAATAATAATGTGTTGGACTTTATAACATGTGTAGAAATAAAAGACACAGCAGCCAGAGCTAGAAAGGTAGAGAGTTGAGTTAAATTGTTTTAATGATCTTTCATTTTAGGATTGCAGTAAAGGAATTACTTTAAAGTGGACTGTAATAAGTCAAAGATGCATATTTTAGTATCTAGGGGAACCATAGTAACAAAAAAGTGAGAGAAAAGGTTAACAAAAGAGAAAAAATAGAATAGAAGAATTGCATAATTAAAAAGAAATTAGGAAAAGAAAAATTCAAAACAATGGGAAAATTGAAAACAGTAGGAAAAAATTCACTTTGTCAATAAACATATTAAAATGCAATAAAAATTTAGTGGGCATTAATATGATCCTAATCTTATGATTTTGCTCTACATAATGTACTTAAATATGTGTTAAAACTTTTGAATAATTGCTTTGTGCAGTGAAAACATTTTAATAAGAAAAATGAATCAATATAAAGCAACTTCACTTATATTTTGGACTCAATGCTCATTAATTAACAGGTAATCAGTGTCACACTGACTAAAAGGAGAAGACAAAATACTATGCCTCATTAAATGAATAGATTTTAAATATAAAAACACACATGAGTAGAAAGTAAAAAAAAAAGGAAACTATGTACATATAATCACCAAAAGCAAGTCATATTAACATCACACATTGCAGTTTTTAAGGCAATACACATTCCTAGAGACAAAGAGGGTGATTTCAAACTGACAAAAGAGTTAATTCAATCGTAATATCCTCAGAATCCATGATTTGGTCTATCTCTACCTTTCCAGGTATCTTTGCCTGGGATCCAGACACAAGTCCCCTTAGCGGCACAGTCCGTAATAAAGGCAGGGCTGGCTCTTTATCTAGAAATTTTGCTTTCTTTCTTGTTTCACATCTGTGGAGGCCAGCTTTGCCATCCCTGGATTCCAAGTTTCAGTCTGGGTCAAAGAGAAAAGCATACCTTGTTCATTCAGAGTAAGATAAGTTATTAGGTGTAAAATGTAGAATTATGAATAAAATCATTGCTACTATCTAGTGAATCTCTAACTCTGTTGAATAAAATTGATTGGGGTATTGTCATCCAAAATGATAATAAATGTGGAAAAAAAATCTCTTTTCACAGATGTTCAGTGAAGTGAAAGATAGAAAACTACCTAAAATTCCAGCAATAAAGGAATGGCTAAAAAAAATTGTACTTTACAAGGTGCAATATTTATTATATAACTACCAAAAGTATGTTCTGTCACAATTTTACAACAATTTGGGAAATATGTATATTATGAAATAAAGTGAAAAAGAAGGAGAATAGAAAATTGTTGGTCTAACAGGATACTCTGTAAAAATGTAAAAAATGTTACCAAAATAAAATACAATAAAAAGTCAGTTTTTCTCTCAGAAAAAACAAAACAAACAAACAAAAATCCTAAATGGCTAATACCATTGAATGTTAAAGAAAATTTGTCTTCACAACATTTTATTATGAAATTTTTCAGGCATACAACAAAGTTTGCAAATGAATACATCTGTGTAACCTAAATACCTATCTGATATAGAAATTTCCATCACCCCAGAAATTTTCCACATGCTGCTTCCTAGACAATCCCCACGTCCTAAACCAATATAGGCAATTGCTGTTTTATTTTTCTACCACATATTACTTTAGCCTGTTCTAGCCTTAATATAAATGAACCCATAATGTTTGTATTATTTTATGTAAGACTTCTTTCCTCAGCAAAATATTTTGCAATTTATCAATGTCGTGTGGATCAGTTGTTCATTCCTTTTTTTTTTTTTTTTTTGGTCAGGAAGATTATCCCTGAGTTGACATCTGTTACCAATCCTCTTCTTTTCTTTGCTCAGGAAGATTGACCCTGGGCTAACATCCATGCCCATTTTCCTCTAGTGGGACGCCTGCCACAGAATGGCTCGATAAGTGGTGCGTAGGTCCATGCTCAGGATCTGAACTGGCCAACCCTGGGCCACCAAAGTGGAGAGTGTGAACTTAACCACTACACCACTGGACTGGCTCCCAAAATAATCTTTCAAGTCAAAAATGGTCAAAAGAGAAAAAGAAGGACAATATATAATGATAAAAGGATCAACTCATCAAGAATACTTAATAATTATAAATATACATGCACCCAAAATCAGAGCATCTAAATATATAAAAATACATATCAATATAACTGAAGGGAGAAAGAAGGATCAATATAATAATATTAGGTCACTTCAGTACCCCAATTTCCATAAGAGATAGAACATTTAGGCAGAAATTCAACATGGAAACAGTGGATTTGAATAACATTATAAACTAAATGGACCTAACAGACATATACAGAATATTCCACCCAAACAGCAGAATACACATTCTTCTCAAGCACACACAGAACTTTCTCCAGGAGAGATAACATATTAGACCACAAAACAAGTTTTAATATATTTAGAGAAATTCAAGTCATTCCATGTATCTTTTACAACCACAGTGTTATGAGACTAGAAATTAATAACAGAAGGAGAATTGGAAAATTCATAAATATGTGGAAGTTAAGCAACACAATCCAAACAACCAATGGGTCAAAGAAAAAAATCAAAAGGTAAATTGGAGAATATTTGGAGACAAATGAAAATGACAGCACAACATACCAAACGTATGGGATGCAGCAAAAACTGCACTAAGAGGGAAGTTTATAGCCTTAAACACCTACGTCACAAAAGAAGGAAGATCGCAAATAAAAGCAATCTAATTTTACACCTTAAGGCACTAGAAAAGAACAAACCAAGCCCAAAGTTAGCAGAAGAAGGAAAATAATAAATATTAAAGCAGAAATACATAACATAGAGACTAGCAAAACCATAGAAAAGTTGATGAAACTGAGAGGTGCTTCTTTGAAACGATAAGCAAATTTGACAAATCTTTATAAACTAAGAAAATAGAGATATGACACAAAAAATTAAATTAAAAATGAAAGAGGAGAATTTACAATTGATGCCACAGAAATAAAATGATCATAAGAGACTATGTCCTAAGAACAATTATATGTTGACAATTTGGATAACCTAGAAGAAATTAAGAAATTTCTTAAAACATACACACTACTAATATTGAATCATAAAGACATAGAAAATCAGAACAGACCAATAAGGAGAAAGGGGATTGGATCAATAATCAAAATCTTCCAAGAAAGAAAAGCCCGTGACCAGATGGCTTCTCTAGCGAATTCTACCAAACATTTAAAAAATAATTAATAGCAACAGTTCTCAAACTCTTCCAAAAAAAATAAATAAATAAGGAAGGAACACTTTCAAACTCATTTAATGAGAACTGCATTACTTTAACACCATATCCCAGCAAAGACACCACAAATAAAAAAAAAAAAAAAGGAAACTATTGGCAAATATTAGTGTAGACCTGGAACTCTCTATTCTGCCTCCGGGTCTGCATACTTCCATAATGAGCTGTCTGTTTAAGTCTTTTGACCATTTTTGATTCAAGTTGTTCATTTTGTTATTGTTGAGCTTAAAGATTTCTTTGTATGTATATTTTTGATAACAATTTTTGATCATATGTGTCTTTTACAAATATTTTCTCCCAGTCTGTGGCTATTCTTCTCATCCCCTTAGCATTACCTTTCACAGAGCAGAAGATTTAATTTTAATGAGATCCATCTTATCAATTATTTCTATCATGTGTTGTTCCTTTGGTTTTGTGTTAAAAAGTCATTGCCACACACAAAGTCATCTAGAGTTTCTCTTACGTCATTTTCTAGGAGCTAAGTTTTGAGTTTTACATTTAGGTCTAGGATTCATTTCTGAGTTAATTTTTGGGAAGAGTGAAATGTCTGACTACATTCATTTTCATTTTTTTGCAAGTGGATATACACTTGTTCCACCACCATTTGTTGAAAACTCTATCCTTGCTCCACTGTATTGCCTTTGCTGCTTTGTCACAGATCAGTTCACTTGTGTAAGTCTGTCTCTGGGCTCTATTCTTTTCCATTGATCTAGTTGCCTTTTCTTTTCCCAACACTGCACTGTCTTGATTACTACTTTATAGCAGTTTTAAAGTCAGGTAGTGTCAGTCCCTCAACTTTGTTTTTCTCCTTCAATTTTGAGTTGGCTATTCTGAATCTTTGACTGTAAAATTAGTTTGTCAAAATCCACAAAACAAATTTCCGGGATTTTGATTAGGATTGTGCTCAAACTATAGATCAGTTTGAGAAGAACTTATATCTAGACAATATTGAAGCTTCCTTAACCATGAACATGGAGTATCTCACCATTTATTTAGTTCTTTGATTTCTTTCATTAGGTGTTTCATAGTTTTCCTCATATATATGTTGTACGTATTTTCTTATATTTATGCCAAAGTATTCCATTTTTGTGGGATGCTATTGTAAATGGGAATGTGCCTTTAATTTCAAATTCCATTTGTTCATTGCTTGTATACAGGAAAGTGATTGACTTTTGTACATTAATCTATATCTTGCAACCTTGCTATCAGTTATAGTTTTTTTTGGTCAATTTACTCATCACAATTCCATTGTCTGTCAATTTAGCACCTTTATGCATCTCCTTAAACCATACTTAATCTCCAAATAAAGAAACTACAAGGCCATAAGTCCACCTAACATGACACAACTATCCTGTGTACAACTGAAAACACACCAAGTCTTTCCACAGAAGGGGAGGTAAAGTTCTTGAGTGATTCTTACTTTTCTACTTGATATCCTGTAAGTTAAATGCTGTTCCATCTTCTCAGTTTCCTGATCCATCCAGTGGTCTAAGCCAGAATCTGGGTTTCATCCATAACTCTTCTCTCTCTAGTTTTCAACCACTATTAAGTTCTTTTTTATAACTCCTAAACATTTCTTGTACCTCTCTCTATCTCTCCATGTTATTTTTGGTTCCCTAGATGTAGACAACGAGATGAGGATTTTTATTAAAGTGATTTATATCAAGAAGGGGCTGAGGGAATCTGACTGTGGTAGGAAGAAGAAGGATGTAGTCTCAATTCAAGTCTGGCCTCAGCCTGGAGCCAAGGGAGCACTGGAGTATACATTGTACTACAGAACTGGTTCCACCTTGAGGCAAGGGGACCAGTCTTTTTTCCCCAGTGACAGTCAGTCCCTGATCACTGCTGGGCCCTGGGATGATGGGCATTATACCCCAGGTGAGACAGCTTTCATTTTCTTAGGTATGATGGTCCAGGGGAGGGTGGGGTTGTGAGCTGTTAGTTGCCTGGACACACAGCAGCTGGGTCCTAGCTGTACTGGCCCAGTGAAGGGGATTTGAGCTGGATGCAACTGTGTCCACAACATTCTACATCCTATTGGCACGACAAAAGTTCAGTCCTCCATCTTTTCACACCCAAATAATTACAAGGACTTCCTAACTAATGTTAGCAAGAAGGCAAATGCTTTGTGGAGTATACCCACTTATTTAATAAATAGAAATTCCTGTCTAACATTAAAATGTTCTTTTATTTGAGTCATCACTCTTCCTCATGGGTTAGCAGCCTAAGATGGTACATAAGCAATACCAAAAGGTTGTAAAGTCATAGGGAAATTTGGAAACATGATCTAGTATTTGTTACTTTCCCCTTAGAGGTTCAATCATCTATTTCTTTTATGGCCCTAAAGTAGTTAGACACCATAGTGTTACAGAGAACATATTACCCTCAACTGTGATAAATAAAAATGAATAGATTTAATAATGAAAAATTATTAGAATTTAGTTATAGATAATGAACTAATATATAGTATGCCCAGCACAGTCTGTGGCTCAATAAGTAGTAACTAGTTTAATTACCTTACCTTTCTACCATCATTGCCTGGCGGTGTATCATAGCATTTAGAGCACAGTCTGAGAAATCAGTTAGGTTCCGGTTGTTGCCTTTCAATGTATCTGTTTTGATGACTTCATCTTTTGTCAGTTTCCTCACATGTAAAACAGTTTCTACCTCTTTGGATTGTTACAGAGATTACTGCTCAAAACCAATATATGTTATTATTTCTTATATTTTTATTGGAGAGAAAGCCTTTGAATCCATGTACATGGATGAAACTAGTAAAACTAAGCCTAATTTGGTAAATTTTTCCAAATATGAAAAGAGTGGTTCTGGGTTAGGTTTGCTCATTTTCTTGAACTCATTTCTGCTCCCCTCAATGTGAAATCTATGTTTCATAGCAGTTAATCTTTGTCTTTATCCCATAAGGATTCCTTGCTGAGTTCATACAAAAAATCCTTTTGATCTTTTCCTTGGTTAAATCAATGTTGGTCTCCAGGCACATTTACTTGTCACCTGAAATAACTTTCTTACTACACAATTTCCTAATGGCATTTTTCATCCGGGTATTTCTCAAGGTATAGATTAAGGGGTTTAACATGGGGGTTATCATAGTATAGAATACAGCAACTGCTTTGTCAATTGATAAAGTAGCTGCAGGTCTCATGTACACAAATATGCAGGGCACAAAGAATAAGACGACCACCGTGATGTGGGAGAAACAGGTGGAGAGTGCTTTGCGCCTCGCCTCCAAGCTGTGCGTCCTTAGAGAGCACAGGATGACCACATAGGAGACCAGCAAGAGGAGGAAGTTTAACACACAGATGAAACCACTGTTGGCTGAAACGAAGAGTCCTAGAGTGTGGGTATCAGAGCAGACAAGATTGAGCAAAGGATTCAGGTCACACATAAAGTGATCTATGATGTTAGGGCCACAGAAAGGTAATCGGAAGACGAAGAGGATCTGTATGGTTGCATGAAGAAAGCCTCCCATCCATGCCACTCCCACTAGCAGGCCACAAACCCTCCAGTTCATGATGATTGTGTAGTGCAAGGGCTTGCAGATGGCCACATAGCGGTCATAGGCCATCACAGTGAGCAGGATGATTTCAGCACCTCCAAAGAAATGTTCTCCAAAGATTTGGGTCATACACCCATTGAATAGGATGGTCTTATTTTCACAGAGTGAATCTACAATCAGTTTAGGGGTACTGACAGAGGAATAGCAGGCATCAATAAAGGAGAGATAGGTGAGGAAAAAGTACATGGGGGATCCCAATGATGGGCTTGCAGTGATGGTGACCATGATGAGGACATTTCCTACAATAGAAATGATATAAATGACGAAAAACACAGCAAATATGATTTTCTGCATCTTCAGATCCTCTGTGAGTCCCAGTAGAACAAACTCTGTCACATTATTCATATTCTCTATGTCTTTCATGTGATGGTTAATTACATTACCTGAAAAGAAAACAATTGTTGTTAATGTAAACTTGAATTCATTAAACTTATCCATTCTAATAAATATTAAGTGAGCGTGAATTACGTTGCATATTATGAATTCTTATGAGATTTTTTATGAGATGGAAAAAAAAGTCAGAGTTTTTGAGGATTACTCAAATTGCCTCCCTGGTGAAGATTCTGGTAAGAGTATAGACATGAGAATCTACTGTAAATGAATAGGTAGGAGACCACGTGTGTACACTCAATCATCTGAGATGACTAAGAGCCTAACTTGAAGTAGTAGATCACATGCAGAGTGGCAGCTAAGCAAGAAAAGGGAGGTAAAACAGGGATGTAAAGGATGTGAATGCAAAGGTAAGGGATTTTCCCTTTATTCTTAAGAAATAGGAAACCATGGAGGGTAATTGAGAATATGAGTGGAAGGATGAAGAGGAATTTGAGGAAGGGGAATCATTTACACTGCTGTAGCAAAGATCTTTGTGTGTCTTGGATAAAGTGGCCTGAGGTTCATTAAGGGCATGGAAGCCAGACACAGTAACAGGGCATTGGTGAAGGGAGTGTAAGGAAAGTACACTGTAGCTACTCTAAAAGAATTCATTTGCTTGTTGTCTACATCCAATAATCATATAGGTAACAGCTAATAATACGTGCTTTTTAATGATTGATGGCTATGTGCATGGCACAGAAGTAAGTGCTTTGTACATATGATCCCATTTACTCCTGATAACAATCTGCGTGGTTGGTATTGTTTCATCCATTTTGCAGGTAAGGAAACAATCTCAGACTTATGTTGATAATGATAGAAACAATTATAATAATAAATAAAAGTGAATATTTAGTGTGCTTTAAGTGTTTTTGCAGACATCTGCCTTTTTAATCCTTACTGCAAACCTATGATATGATTACCACTCTCATTTTTATACTTATTTTATACATTAGGAAATAGAAGCATAGAGAAGTTAAGGCTCCTGCCCAAGACCAAGCAGCTAATAAAAGGCAGAGCCAAGATTAGGTCAAGATATATGTTAACTCTTTTTATCCTGTAAACTCTTAACCCATGCCCTACATTGTTACAATTAACAATGTTGAATTACTAATCTCTTTTTTATATGACCTTAATAATTATAATTACTTTAATACTTTTTCAGATGCAAGTGTATATGAAGCAATCTCATCAGCCAGACACACACACATGCACCGACACACACACACATACACAATGCCATGTTTGAACTCCCAAAGATCAAATATTGCACTCATTGGAAGTGTTTTTATTTTGACTTTTCCCTCAGACACAGTTCTCCCTTCTCCAATCCCCCTCCAAAGCATGGACCCCCAGACTCTTCTGCAAAATGTTGCAAATGGCTACCACAGTGATTAAGTGTATTCGTTTGAAAACCAGAAAGACCAGACTACAATCCTGATTCTTCCACTTGCAACATCTTTTATCCAGTGTGCATACTTCTTTCCTCACGTATAAAGAGAGAATAGTAATGTCCACCTCACAAGTTTTATGGTAATTGTTTAAGGGAACATATATGAGTATAACCAACGCAGTGCTGTAGACACACGTAGGGTTTTCATCTATTTTTGTGACTACGTATGCTCTTAGGAGATAAGAAGAACTGACATTATGAATAAAAAAACAAAGAAAGATTTAACCATGCAATAAGCTCAAGATGAATCAGCCCCAATTTTACTTTTAAAGAAACTGCACAGACTCATGCATAGCACTTAATCCCAGGGAGGGAGCTCCATGTTCGTGCTTGCACAAAAGAGCTGATGATTTACGTCATTTAATATTAATATTTATGTCTTCTGTGTGTGCAGTGTATTTAAAATTTGTTTTCCTTCTCATGATTAGTCTTGGTTACTAAAGGAGGTGCCTCATTGCAAAAGTATGGTGTCTCTTGTCAGAGAGCTGAGTCCTACTATCTGCTTAATTTTGATGAGTCTCCAATTTTTCATCTGTCAAATTAGGTTAATGATATTTACCAACTATCTTTTGAAGAATTGGAGTGAGCATGAAATGTATTACTATATTAGAAAAGTGTTGAAACATAATGATTACTATATATGAAAAGTACCAATCTTTGATAAGCATCACCACTATTGAAAAACTTACCTTATAGTCTTAGATGATCTTGATATTTGTGGGTGTGCAGAAAAAAATCCACTTTCAAATTGAGCTCATCTTGGGATAGGTAATTTTCAATATGAAATATATGACATGCTGAGAAAGAGACTATTCAGACAATTTAACATCAAATCAATAGTTGATAAGTGTTTTCACAAGTCTAATTCTTTCCTTTTAGCCTAAAGCTTCAAAATATTTTGACCGCAAACCTCGAATTCGAATTTTGAATGGATTCATTTGAAACACTGTGAGGAAATATCTTTTATAAGTGGCTCTGGTCCATTTGAAAAAGGCATCAAGTGTGGAGGAAACACATTCAAATGGGTCATTTCACCTATGATGAATCTTGTTCTGGAGACATGCACAAAAAGAGACATTTTCACCTTGCGCTGCATGGATATTTAAAGAGGTTTCCGTAAAGATTCAGGGACCTTGTCTTGTATCTGCTACTTTCTCCCCCAGGAATTAATTATCTCCTTTGATGGAAAAGCTTTGTCTTAGAAGCAGGTATTCTCCGATAGCTGTTTTTCACATTCCTCAGAGGGCTATAGAAGTAGACAGAAACTCTGAAAGTCTCCTGATAGCTATCTCTGGGTCTCAGGTGATGACCGATATGGAATATCAGGGAGCATTAGAACGGGGAGAGACAACGAAAACAGAACAGAGTTCCAGCTTGTTCCACGTCCTTGTCATTGATGTTGTTAGTTATTTTCCTTTTAGTCATTCTAGGAGGTGTGTAGTGGTGAATTATCGTGGTTTTAATTTGCTTTCCCTGATTACTAATGAAGTTGAGCATTTTTAAAATTTTCATGTTATTATTGGCCATTTGTATATCTTATTTCTTGAAGTTTCTGTTCAAGTCCTTTGCACAATAAGTATTCTTTACATATTCTAGATACAGATCTTTTCTCATATGTATGTTTTATATATATAAACATAAAAATACATATTTATTTATAAAATTTTGTATACAAATTTATAAATAATATTTTTGTATTTGTTAAAAATGTATATATGCAAAATATATATGAAATTATATATATATTTTTTATTATTTACTTATACATAAATATATATATATAAAGTTTACTATTTAAAATATTATATATGTATATAATATTTTCCTAGTCTGTGGATAGCCTTTTCAATTCTTAAACAGTGACATCAGGTGAGCAGAAGATTTAAAATTTGGGCAAGGTCCAATTTGTAATTTTTTCTTATGGTTCTTGCTTATTGAGCCATATGTAATAAATAGTGATATACCTCAAAGTCAAAAGTATTTCTTCTAGAATATTTATAGATTTAACTTTAACAGGTAGATTTTTAGGTCTCTGACTCGTAAGTTAATTTTTGTGTATGGTGTGAGGTAATGGTTGATGTTCATTTTTTTTCAGATGCATATCCAACTCATGCAGCACAATTTGTTGAAAAGTCTATGCTTTCCCCATTGAAATATCTTGAATCTTTATAAAAATTCATATAGTTAGTCTATCTGGAAGGCCTATTATATTTCAATGATTTATATGTTTATCCTTATGTAAACAGCACACAGTATGGACTGTGGTAGCTTTATAGTTAAGTCTTGAATTTAGGTAAAATAAGTACTCAAACTGTGTTCTTATTTTTTAGAATAATTTGCTATTCCGGGTTTCTTTAAAATTTGTATATTTCTATAAATATCAGAATAGGTTGTCAAAGTCTCCAAAAACATTGTTTTGTTTTTACCAGATTGCATTGAAATTCAAAAAGTAATATGGTAAAAATATTGAGTCTTTTAATCCATCGACATAACATATCTCTCCATTTACTTATATATTTAGTTTTTCTCAGCAAATTTTTCTGGTTTTCATCTGCGGGTTAGGAGCTCTACAAATACATATTTTTAAAATATATTTTAAAAATGTATCCCTCAAATTTTGTGTTTTTAAATAGTATTTTGCATAAAATTTTGTTCTAATTTCAATTTCAAATTGTTACTATTATAGAAATGCATTTGATTTTTTATATTGACATGATATCTTGCGAACTTGCTAAATTTATCAGACCTATCAGATTTTTTGTAGAAGCACTTAATATTTTCTACCTCTACGACTCCACATTCATGCTATCTGCACTAAATATAGTTTTACAATTTTGCTTCTTCCTTTCTAATACATATGTGTTTCATTTCTTTTTCTTACCTTGTTGCAATGGCTGGGATGTAGAGCACAATACAGAAGGAAAGTGGCGAGTGGGCAGCCTTGTACTGTTTCCAGTCTTAGACAGTATTCACCATTATGTGTGATGGTAGTTGCAGGGTTTAAACATGTGCCTTTTCATCAGGTTGAGCAATTTCCTTTATATTCTTCACTTGCTAAAAATTTTTAATGTAATATCATATATATAAATTAAATTTATCAATTTTATTCATTTATTAAAATGATCTTGTGATTCTTCTCTTTATTGTATTAGTTCAGTGAATTACGTTTATTGATTTTTAAATGTTAAACCAGCCTTTTTTTCCTGGGATAAATTCCATATGGTCATGGAGAATTATTATTTAAAAAAAAATTGATGGATTTTATTTACGGGTATTTTGTTTAATATCTTGGTGCCCATATTCATAAGGAATATTTGTCATTTTCTTCTGATAACGTGATGACATTTAAGCAATGTTGGCTTCATAGACTGAATTGCAAAATGTTCTCTTCTCTGTTTTCTGAAAGACTTTGAGTAGAATTTGTATTATTATTATTTTTTAATGTTTTGTGGAATCCGAAATTGAATTAATTGGGCCTAGAGTAATTTTTGAGAAAGATTTTAACTTCAAATTTAATTTCTCTAACTGATACAGGATTATAGATTTTCCATTTCTTTTTCAGTCAGATTTTGTAATATTTTTAGAAAATATTGGTTAGGTTTTTTTGTTTGTTTTATTTTGACTTGCAGTATTCATTCTCATCCTATATTACTTATTCTTCCTTTTCTTTTTTTAAAAATCATTTTATTGAGGTCATGTTGGCTTTTAACATTCTGTACGTCTCAGGTGAACATTATGATATTTCAGTTTGTGTATAGTCTGCATCATGTTCACCTTCAATAGAGTAGTTTTATTTCGTCACCATACATATGTGCCCTTTTAACTTTTTTGCCCTCCCCAATCCCCATCCCCTCTGGTAACCAGCAATCTGTTCTCCTATGTTCTCCTATGTGTGTGTTTGTTTATCTTCCAAATAAATGAAATCATACAATATTTGCCTCTCTCTGCCTGACTTATTTCACTTAACATAATACCCTCAGGGTCCATCCATGTTGTCACAAATGGCAAAGGTTTGTCTTTTTTATGGCTGAGGAGTATGCCACTGAATATATATGCCACATTTTTATCCATTCATCCATCAATGGGCACTTGGATTGCTTCCACACCTTGGCTATTGTGAATAATGCAGAGATGAACATAGGGGTACGTATACATTTTTGAACTATTGATTTCACGTTCTTGGATAAATACCCAGTCGTGTAATAGCTGGATTATACTATATTTTTATTTTTTATTTTTTGAGAAATCTCCATACTCTTTCCCACAGTAGCTACACCAGTTTGCATTCCCACCAGCAGTGTGTGAGGGTCTGCTTTTCTCCACATCCTTTCCAACACTTGTTATTGCTTGTCTTTTTAATTATAGCCATTCTCACAGGTATGATGTGATATTTCATTGTAGTTTTAATTTTACACTTCCCTAATAACTAGTGATGTTGAACATCTTTTCATGTACCAGTTGGCCATCTGTATATCTTCTTTGGAAAAATGTCATATCTTCTGCCCATTTTTTGATCAGGTTGTTCTTTTGTTGCTGTTGAGTTATAGAAGTTCTTTATATATTTTGGAAATAACCCCTTATCAGATATATGATTTACAAATATTTTCTCCCAGTTTGTGGGCCGTCTTTTCATTTTCTTGATGGTTTCCTTTGTTGTGCAGAAGCTTTTTGATCTGATGTAGTCACATTTCTTTTTTTTTTTTCTTTTCTTTCCCTTCCCTAAGTAGACATGGTATTTGAAAATATACAGCTAAGATTGATATCCAGAAGTGTACTGCCTAAAATTTCTTCTAGAAGTTTTATGCTTTCAGATCTTACATTCAAGTCTTTAATCCATTTTGAGTTAATTTTTGTGTATGGTGTAAGATAACGGTCTACCTTCATTCTTTTGCATGTGGCTGTCCAGTTTTCCCCAAGACCACTTATTAAATAGATTTTTCTTTCTCCATTGTATGTTCTTGGGTAATTTGTCAAAGATTAGCTGTCCACAGATGTGAGGTTTTATTTCTGGCTCTCAGTTATGTTCCATTGATCTGAGTGTCTGTTTTTCCACCAGCACAATACTATTTTTATTACTATAGCTTTGTAGTATATTTTAAAATCAGGAATTGTGATGCCTCCAGCTTTGTCATTTTTTTCAGGATGGCTTTGATTATTCAGGGTCTTTTTTTGTTTCACATAAATTTTAGGATGCTTTGTTCTATTTCTGTGAAGAATGTCATTGAAATTCTGGTTGGGACATATTAAATCTGTAGATTGCTTTAGGTAATATGGACTTTTTAACTATGCTTATTCTTCCAATACATGAGCATGGAACATCTTTCTATTTCCTTATGTCTTCAATTTCTTTCAACGATTTCTTCTAGTTTTCAGTGTATAGGTTTTTCACCTCCTTGGTTAAATTTACTCCTAGGCATTTTATTCTTTTTGTTGCAATTGTAAATGAGATTGTGTTCTTGATTTCTCTTTCTACTAGTTCATATAGAAATGTAATAGATTTTTGCATGTTGATTTTATACCCTGCAAATTTCCTGTATTCATTAATTATTTGCAATAATTTCTTGGTGGATTCTTTAGGGTTTTCTATGTATAGAATCATGTCATCTGCAAATAGTGAGAGTTTTACTTCTTCCATTCCAATTTAAATCCCTTTTATTTCTTTTTCTTGCCTAATTTCTCTGGCTAAAACTTCTTCTACCATGTTGAATAAGATTGATGAGAGTGGGCACCCTTGTCTTATTCCTGTTCTCAGAGGAATAGCTTTTATTTTTTCACTATTGGGTATGATGTTGACTGTGGGTTTGTTACATATGGCCTTTGTCATGTTGAGGTACTTTCCTTCTACACCCATTTTATTAAGAGTTTTTATCATAAATGGATGTTGGATGTTGTCAAATGCTTCTCTGCATCTATGGAGATCATCATGTTATTTCTATTCTTCATATTATTAATGTGGTATATCACATTGATTGATTTGCGGATGTTGAACCATCCCAGCATCCCTGGAATAAATCCCACTTGATTGTGGCATATGATCCTTTTAATGTATTGTAGTGTTTGATTTGCTAATATTTTGTTCATGATTGTTTTTTGATCTGTGTTCATCAGCATATATTGGCCTGTAACTTTCTTTTTTTCTTGTCCTTGTCTGGTTTTGGTATCAGGGTAATGTTTGACTTGTAAAAGTAATTAGGAAGAGTCCCATCATATTCAATTTTTTAGAATAATTTAAGAAGGATATAAATTAAATCTTCTTTACATGTTTGGTAGAATTCTCTAGAGAAGCAATCCGGCCCTGGAATCCCATTTTTTTGGGAAGTTTTTGATTACTGTTTTAATCTCTTTGCTTGTGATTGGTCTATTCAGATTCTCTATTTCTTCTTGATTCTGTTTTGGGAGGTTGTATGATTCTAAGAGTTTTTGCAGTTCTTCTAGTTTACCAAGTTTGCTGGTGTATAGCTTTTCATAGTATTCTCTTATAATCCTTTGTATTTCTGTGATGTCTATTGTAATTTCTCCTCTTTTTTTTTTTTTTAGGAGGATTGGCCCTGTGCTAACATCTGTTGCCAATCTTCCTCTTTTTCTTTTTTTTTTCCTCCCCAAAGTCCCAGTACATATTTGTGTATCATAGTTGTAGAGTTGTAGCTCTTCTATGTGGAACGCCACCTCAGCATGGCTTAATGAGCGATGAGTAGGTCCACACCCAGGATCCAAACCAGCGAACTCCAGGCCACAGAAGCAGAACGTGTGAACTTAACTGCTATGCCACCAGGCCGACCCCTTTCCTCTCATTTCTGATTTTATTTGAGTCTTCTCTCTTTTTTTTCTAGTGAGTCTGGCTAAGGGTTTGTCAATTTTGTTTATCTTCTCAAAGAACCAGCTCTTGGTTTCATTAATCCTTTCTATTGTTTCCTTAGTCTCTGTTTCATTTATTTCTGCTCTGATTTTTATTCTTTCTTTTCTTCTACATAATTTGGGCTTTGTTTGCTCTTGTTTTTCTCATTATTTTAGATATAGAGTAAGCTTATTTATATGAGATTTTTCTTGTTTTTTGAGGTAGGCCTTTATTGCTATAAATTTCCCTCTTAGTACCACTTTTGCTGCTTCCCATATGTTTTGGTATGTTGAGTTTTCCCTTTTCTCCAGGTTTTTTGATCTCTCCTTTGATTTCTTCATTGATCCAATAGTCGTTCAGTAGCAAGTTGTTTAGTCTCCACTTGTTTGTAACTTTTCCAGCTCATTTCTTGTAGTTGATTACTAGTTCATACCATTGTGGTCAGAAAAGATGCTTCATATGATTTCAATCTTCTTAAATTTATTGAGACTGCTTTGTTTCTCAACATATGGGTCTATCTTTGAAAATATTCCATGTGCACTTGAGAAGAATGTGCATTCTGCTGTTTTTGGATAGAATGTTTTATATACATATAAAGTCCATTTGGTTTAGTGTATCATTTAAGGCCACTGTTTCCTTGTTGAATTTCTGTCTGAATGATCTATCCATTGACGTAAGTGAGGTATTAAAGTCTCCTAATATCATTGTGTTACTGTCATTTTCTCCTTTTAGGTGTGTTAACAGACCTCCTCCACATACTTTGGTGCTCCCGTGCTAGGTGCATATATATTATTAAGTGTTATGTCTACTTATTGGAATGTCTCTTTTATCATTATATAATGCCCATCTTTGTCCCTTGTTATCTTTTTCATCTTGAAGTCTATTTTTTCTGATACAGTTATGGCTACTCTTGCTTTCTTTTGGTTGTGATTTGCTTGCAGTATCATTTTCCACTCCTTCTCTCTGAGCGTCCATTTGTCTTTAGATCCGAGATGTGTTTCCTGGAGGCAGCATACTTTTGGGTCTTGTTTTTCAATCCACCCAGCCACTCTGAGTCTTTTGATTGGTGAATTCAATTCATTTATATTTAGAGTGATTATTGATATATGAGGGCTTAATACTGTCATTTTATCTTTTGTTTTCTGATTGTTCTCTATTTCCATTGTTTCTTTTTCCTTGTATTTCTGACAGTCAGTTCAGTTTGGTGGTTTTCTGTGATGTTTTTCTCAGCATTCTCTTTATTTATACTTTGTGACTCTGCTCTGATTTCTTGTTTTGTGGTTACTACAAGGTTTGTATGAAAGAGCACATAGATAAGATAGTCCATTTTCTGATAGCCTCTTATCTCCATTAGCTTATGAGATTCCATCCTTTTCCTTTTACCCTTCTATATTTTTGTTGTCACAAATTACGCTTTCTTGTGTTGTATATAAGTTTGTGACCAAACTGATGTGTTTATAGTTATTTTTGATGCCTTCTTTCCTTTTATCCTTTATGTTATAATTAAATGTTTACTAACCTATTCTGATATAGAGCTGCAATTTTCTGATTTTTTTCTGTCTATTTATTTCCTTGCTCAAAGCTTTGTAAACCTTTGTCTTTTTGTTTCAGGTAGGAGGGATTCTTTCAACATTTCTTGTAAGGCAGGCCTAGTGGTGGTGAGCTCCATTAGCTTTTGTTTGTCTGGGAAAGCTTTTATTTCTCTGTCATATCTGAAGGATAATTTTGCTGGATAGAGTATTCTTGGCTGATAGTTTTTGTCTTTCAGTATTTTGAATATATCATTCCACTTTCTCCTAGCTTACAGGGTTTCACCTGAGAAATCCAGTGAAAGCCTGATGAGGGTTCCATTGTAGGTTATATTTTCTCTCTGGCTGCCCTTAATATTTTTTTTTCATTGACTTTTGATAATTTTATTATTACATGCCTTGGAGAAGGTCTTTTTGCACTGAGGCAATTAGGAGTTCTCTTAGCTTTAGGTACTTGCATGTCCAGTTCCTTCCCCAGGTTTGGGAAGTTCTTAGCTATTATTTTTTTGAAAAAGCTCTCTGCTCCTTTCTCCCTCGCTTCTCCTTCTGGGATACCTATTATTCTTACATTACTTCTCCTAATTGAGTCATATATTCCTCATAGAATTTCTTCATTTTAAAAAAAATCTGAGTTCTCTCTCTTCCTCCATGTGAATCATTTCTTGATTTCTATCTTCAAGCTCTTTAATTCTCTCTTCCGTATGGTCTGCTCTATTTTTTTTTAATTTTTTTTATTTATTGATTTTTTTTGTGAGGAAGATCAGCACTGAGCTAACATCTGCCAGTCCTCTTTTCTTGTTGAGGAAGACTGGCCCTGGGCTAACATCCATGCCCATCTTCCTCTACTTTACATGGGACGCCACCACAGCATGGCTTGACAAGCGGTGTGTCAGTGCACGCCTGGGATCCGAACTGGTGAACCCTGGGCCACTGCAGCAGAGTGCGCGCACTTAACCACTTGCGCCACTGGGCCGGCCCCCTGGTCTGCTCTATTTTTAATGCTTTCTATTTTATTTTTCATCTCAGTAATTGTGTTCTTCATCTCCAGCATTTCTACTTTTTTGTTTGTTTGTTTGTTTCCATCTCTTTGGTGAACTACTCCTTCTGTTCATTAATTTTATTCCTGATCTCGTTGAACTGCCTCTCTGAGTTTTCTTATTACTCATTGGGTTTCTTCAGGACAGCTATTTTGAAGTCTCTGTCAGTTAGATTGTAATCTTCTGTGACTTCAGGTTCTGGAGAGTTGTCCTTCTCCTTCTGTTCTGCTGTGTTACTGTAGTTCTTCACGATACTTGTTGAATTGATCCTCTGCTGGTGCATTTGTGGTAGTAACCACATTTCTTATTTGGGTTTGGCTTTGGCTACTTTGGTTCTGAGCTGCTTCTGGTTGTATTTGAGTGCCTGCACTTTCCACCTTCCACTGACTCTGCCAGAGGCATCATCAATGCCCTCCTTGTGCCACTTGTGCCTCTGTGGTTGCTGGTGCCTTGCTGCTTTAGATGTCACTGCAGTCTCAGGTGTGCCAGCAGGGTCACCTGGCTGCAAGCACTTCTGCTGCTTCTGGGGTTGCCTGGGTCTCATGTTTCAACACTTGCTCTCTGTGGGGTCTCCACGGTCACACGTGCTGCTGTCCTATGCTCCAAATGTCTGATGCTCCTGGGTTATATTGGGGTGCTGGCAGCACCACGGCCAGGGGTGCTGGGTTCACAGGTGTTGCTCTTGCTGTCAGGGATCCAGGTTCTTATATGTAGCCCCTGCTGCTGGTAGAGCCAGTGTCATGGGTGTCACCACTGGGGCTGAGTCTCAGGTTCTGCTGTGGTTCCTGAAACCTCAGGTCACAGGTGCCACTTGCCACTGCTGGGGGAGGAGAAGGAGCTAATCTGTAAGTGTTGTTGCTGCTCCTGTAGTCTCTGGTCACTGGTGTGTGCCGGTGTGTTTTTTGAGACCTCATGTCAGGGCACACTTCTACTGCTTGAGAAATTCACATTTTGGTTGTTGTCCCCACTGCTGGAGAGACCAATGCCACAGCCAGGGGCGGAGGAGGGGGCTGGGTCACTGACACCACTATGTGTCCTGAATCATCAGGATGTGTGCATCACTCACCACCATTGGGGGGGCAGGAGCCACAGCTTCTGGTTACTGGCACTGGCATACACTGGTCGTGTGCTCTGAAACCTCATATCAGGGCACTCTGCCCCCATCAGGGAAATTCAAATCTTGAGTGTTGTCCCCACTGCTGGAAATACCAGCGCCACTGCCAGAGACAGGGTCACTGGCACCACTCTGTGTCCTGAAGCCTCAGGACATGTGTGCCACTTGCCACCACTAAAGGGGGCAGGGGCCAAGCCACGAGTGCAGTGTTTGCCCTTGCAACCTGTGGTCACTGGTATGTGTGCTAGTTTGAGGATCTGCATTTTTGGTTACCACCACTGAGGGAGGGAGGGGGTCTACTCCCCTTATTCTATTGCCCCCTAGAAGTCCAGTCTGCCCACCGTCAGATGTGTAGATGCATGGATCACTCTGGTGTTCTGGTGCACAGGGAGTCCATTTTTGGTTACTGGATGTCTGACTGGTTGTGACTTAGAGGGGAGAGACAAAGAGAATGACTCACTCAGTCATGATGCTGATGTCACTCCTGAAAATATTGGTTTTTAAGTTCTTAAATTTATTGAATTTAATTTGTTCATAGTATTTCCTACTATCCTGCTAATGTCTGTAGAATCTGTAATGCTGTAGCTATTTCACTCTTGGTATGAGGAATTTGCCTATTTTTTCTCCCTCTTCCCCTCTCCTGTATTTCCTCTCTCTCCCTCTCCTCATTATTTTAGCACAGACTTTATCAGTTTTGTTGATCTTTTCAAAGAATCCACTTTTTGTTTCATTGATTTTTCCATTGATTTTTTATTTTCTAATTCACTGATTTCTTTTCTTATCTTTATTATTTCCTGTCTTTTATTTACTTTCTGCTTAATGTTCTTTTATTTTTCTAGATCTATTGGTCAAAGCCTTTGGTCATTGATTTTAAATGTTTCTTTGATTTTTTTTGTTGTTGTTGTTAAGAAGATTGGCCATGAGCTGATATCTGTTGTCAATGTTCCTCTTTTTGCTTGAGGAAGATTGTCTCTGAGCTACATCTGTGCCAATCTTCCTCCATTTTCTATGCTGCATGCCTCCACAGAGTGGGCTTGATGAGTGGTGCATAGGTCTGCATCCAGGATCTGAACCCATGAGTCCTGGGCAGCCAAAGTGGAGCATGTGAATGTAACCATTACGCTGCCAGGCCAGCCCCTAAATATTTCTTTTTAGACTATGTACATATATCCAAATTCCCTATGAAGACTTTCATTGCTTCTGAGAAATTCAAATATGTTGTGAATTCCATTTTATGTATTTCAAAAAGTTTTTTGTTTGTTTTCTGAATTCTTTCTTTAATTGAGGTAAAATTCACATAATGTAAAATTTATCATTTTAACAATTTAAAATGTACAGTCTATTGGCTTTTGGAGCTTTTACATATTGGGAAATCATTGTAAATATCTAATTTTAGAACATTTTCATCACCCCACTCCAATGAAGCAGTCGATTACCATTTCCCCCTCTCCCTAGCATCTGAAACCACTAATCTGTTTTCTGTTCATATGGATTTACTTTTCTGGACATTTAATATACATATTACCAAACAATGTGTTGTCTTTAGTCACTTATTTCACTAAGCGTGTTTTCATGGGTCATCCATGTTGTAACACGTGTAAAGTACTTCGCTCCTTTTTATGATGGAATAATAGTCTACTCTATGGGTATACCACAAATTTGTTGTCCATTCATCAGTTGGCAGAAATTTGTGTTGTTTGGACTATTATGAATACTGCTGCTGGGAACATTTGCATACAAGTTTGTTTGAACATCTGTTTACATATTTTAGATATATATATAGGGGAGGAATTGCTGGGTTTTGTGGTGATACTATGTTTAATCTTTTGAGGAACTGCAACTGTTTACTCCCAGTTCTACATCATTTTACAATCCCATCACCAATGTCCATGTTTTCCAATTGCACCATATTGTGCCAAAACTTGAGAATTTCTTTTCTTTTTCTGTATTATGGCCATCCAGTGGATGTGAAGTGGTTTCTCATTTTGTTTTGATTTGCATTTCCCTAATGACTACCGATGTTAAGTATAGTTTCATATGTTTGTTAGCCATTTGTATATCTTATTTGGAGAAATGTCTATTCAAATCCTTACACATTTTTTAATTAGTTGTTGGACCCTTTGTTGAGTTGTGAGTGTTCTTTACATGTTCTCAATGCAAGACGCTTATTGGATATATGGTTTGCAAATATTTTATCCCAGTGTGTGGGTTTACTTTCACTTTCTCAATAGTATACTTTGATGCACAAGAGTTTTTAATTTTGTTACAGTCCAATTTATCTCTCTTTTTTCCTTGTGCTTTTGTTGACGTATTTAAGAAACCACAGCCTAATCCAAGGTCATGAATTTTGCCTAATGCTTTCTTCTGAGAGACTCCGCCTTAGCCTTCACTTCCTGCTTTCACAGAGCCTAAAGGTCAGTGGGTGATGAAAATTTAGTGTCTTGAACTTTTCTGAACATGTATCCAGCCCTGGTGATACGCATGGTGTTCTAGATTCCCTGGTACACACCGGAGTTTTTCAAAGCCTTTTTCCTGCCCCTTGTCTCCTCCCTCAGCCACATTCTTCCGAGGTTTTTCAATCTCTCTACCGCCTTCCTTATCTTATCCTTTGTATCAGGCCCTTGTGGTCAGTATATTTGCCTTTAAGTGATTTTGGTAAAAACTTCCCTGGAAGTCATTCTAGCAGAGAAATTTCCAAGCCACATGAAGCAAAGTTTAGCCAGTGAGCCAATTCTTCAGGGAGTCACCATAAAATTCAAAACACACAATCACAATTCTTTGAGATCAAGGTCTGCGTTGTTCACTCTGGCACCAGCAAGGTACATGAGGAATGTGGGCCACCATCCATTGCTGCCACTGAGCTGGGACTTGGGAAATGGTAAGTTAAAATGCCACAATGTTCTCTTTCCAAAATTTATTAACTTATTTCTTCACTAAGCATTTCCCTGGCTGTTGTAGCTTCTTGATTAGGTTCCATAATCCTGAAACTTTGGGAAACAGTTTAGCAGTAATTTAAATAGTTAAACATACACCTACCATATGACCCAGACTTTCCATTTTTAGGTATTTACCAAAGAATAATAAAAGCTTATGTATATACAAAGACTTATACATGAACATTAATAACAGCTTTATTTGTTACAGCCAAAATCTGTAAATAATCCAAAACTCTACCAATGGGCAAATGAGTAAGCAAATTGTGGCATAGCCAAACAATGGAATACTACACAGAAAATTACTTGATATTCTATTCTCTAATAATACTGTAAATTGTGTCTATTTTAATTGCATTTCTTATTGTTTGTTGATGGCATACAAAATTGTAAGTGAATTTTGTACATTAATCTTATATCAGAGACTATGCTGCTGTACTATTTCTAATAAAATCTATAAAAGTTTTGGATTTTCTATGTGAATGAGCATTTCATCTGCAAATAATGTCAGTCTGTTTCCTCCTTTCCATTTCTTATGTATCAGATTTTTGTCTTATTGTGCTGATTAAGACCTGTATCACAATGTTGAATGAAAGTAGTGATAGGAATGAATATTTTTCTCTCATTTTTGATTTTAAAGGGAATGTGTATAACTTAATCCCTTTTGGTTAGTGTTTTATGTAGGATTTTTAATAAATATTATGTTTCAGTGTTATGCAACTTCCTTAATATTATTAATATACTTGGGAGTTTTAATATGTTAATCACTTAATATGATAAGCATTTAAGTTTATTACATATTTTTATAGATATATTAAAATAATTACTTATTTTTCCTTTTAATTTCTAATTTTATAAATATATTTATCAAGATTATAATAATAAACAATTCTAGAATATCCGGGATAAATTTGACTTGGTAATGGACCATTAATTTTTGTAGAAAGTTAGAGTAAGTTTGTTAATATTTTGTTGTCTCAATTTTTTTTTACAGTGTCAACTTTTGAGGCAAAAGGATCAGTAATTAATTGTATTTCCTTGTAACAATAGTCTTGCAAAAGAAAGAAATGATAGTTTGTTTTTTATTCTTCAATGGAAGATTTTGTATAGAAATAGGATTATCTATTTTGGAAAAATATAGTAAAATTTTGTAAATCCTTCTGGTCTGGTATTTCTCTAATGGAATTATCTTTAATTAATCATTTTTCTTACTAGTTATAGACTAGACAGGTTTTATAATTCTTCCTGAGTCACTTTTGGTAATAATTTTTTCTAGAAACACCTTTTTGTCTGCATTTTCAAAATTACTGGCTTTTAATTGTTGGTATTTTATAGTTCTTTAATCTCCTTTTTAATCTGTAGTTATATATGCCCTCATTAGTATTATTTATTTGCCTTTCTTCTTTTTTTGATCCACGTTTCTCAAAGTTCAACTATTCTGATAAGGTTTATTTCAAAGATCCAAATTTTGATTTTGTTCCTCTTTTCTTTGTACATTTTTCCCCATTAATTTCTACTATGATTTTCCTAATTTCTTTTCTTCGTGGTTCTCTAAACTGTCTTGTCTTCTAAACATAGAATCCTTTTCAGGTTTTCTTTTTTCCTAATGTAAAGGTTAGAATTTTTTTAAAAACACCACTATTGCTGCATGCTATAATCTTTGACATATAGTATGGTCCTTTTAGTTCAATTATAGGTTTTAAAATTTTCTAGTATGATTTATTTCTTAACAAATTAGATATTTAGCAGGGTATAGTTTTAATTTTCAAAAATTGTATATGTGTGTATATCTATATCTATATCTATCTGTATCTGTTTCTAGATCTACACATAACTTTTATTGTGCTCAGAGTTTTGTATAATATCACTTCTTTAAAATATGTTGACCTAAAGCAATCCTGAGAAAGAAAGAACAAAACTGAAGGCGTCACGCTCCTTGATTTTAAAGTATACCGCAAAGCTTTAGTAATCAAAACAGCATGGTGTGACCAGAAAAACAGACACACAGACCCATGGAACAGAATAGAGAGCCCAGAATTAAATGAAAACATTTATATATAGCTAATATTTGACAAAGGAGCCAGAAATATACGATGGAGAAAAAAAATATTTTTCAATAAATGAGATTGATGGGGCCAGCCTGGTAGCCTAGTGGTTAAGTTTGTGTGCTCTGCTTTGGCAGCCTGGGGTTCACTGGTTCTGATCCCAGGTGCAGACCTACACACCACTCATCAAGCCATGCTGTGGCAGCATCCCACGTACAAAATAAAGGAGGATTGGCACAGATGTTAACTCAGGGACAGTATTCCTCAAGCAAAAAGTGGAAGATTGGCAACAGATGTTAGCTCAGGGCCAATTTTCCTTACCAAAAAAATAATAATAAAAATAAAATAAATGGGATTGCGAAAACTGGGAAGCCACATGCAAAAGAATTAAACTAGACCACTATCTTACACCATGTACAAAACTTAATGTAAAATGGATTAAAGACTTGAATGTAAGACCTGAAACCATAAAACTCCTAGAGGAAAACATAGACAGTATGCTCTTTGACATCAGTCTTAGCAAGGAAACAAACCACCACCAACAAAAAAAGACAGCCTACCAATTGAGAGAAGATATTTGCAAATCACATATCTAATAAGAGATTAATATTCAAAAAATATAAGGAACTCATACAACTGAAGAACAACTACAACAAAAAAAACTCAATTAAAAGATGGACAGAGGATCTAAACAGACATTTTTCCGAAGAAGACATACAGATGGCCAACGGGCATATAAAAAGATGTTCCACTTCACAAATTATTAGGGAGACACAAAACAAAACCACAATGAGATATCACTTCATGCCTGTCAGAATGGCTATTATTAAAAAGACAAGAAATGAAAAGTGTTGGAGAGGATGTGGAGAAAAGCTAACACTCCTAGACTGCTGGTGGAAATGTAAACTGGTGCAGCCACTATGGAAAACAGTATGGAGATTCCTTAAAAAATTGAAAGTAAAACTACCATAGGACCCAGGTATTTCACTTCTGGGTCTTTATCCAAAGAACATGAAAACACTAATTCCAAAAGATATATGTGCTCCTGTGTTCATTGCAGCACTATTCACAATAGCCTAAACTTGGAAACAACCTAAATGCCCATCAACAGATCAATGGATAAGGAAGATGTGGTATATATATATAAACATACAATGGACTACTACTTAGCCATAGAAAAGATGAAATCTTTCCACTTGCAACAACATTGATGGACTTGGATGATATTGTGATAAGCAAAATAAGTCAGATGGAGACAGCAAAATACCACATGATTTCAGTCACTTGTGGAAGAGAACACAACAGCAACAAGGAAGCAGCACATCTACACAGAGAACAGATTGGTGGTTACCGGAAGGGAAGAGGCACTTGGGGTGGGTGAAAGGGGTAAAATGGCACATACCCACAGTGAGGGATGGCAACTAGACTTTTGATGATGAACACGATGTAGTCCATACTATATTCGAAATATAATGATGCACATCTGAAATTCATATAATGCTATAAACTAATGTTACCTCAATTAAAAATAAATAAATAGTTAAATAGGTAAAATAAAATATTTTGAGGCTTTTTTAATGATTTAATGATTAATTTTGTAATATTCTATATGTGCATGCAAAGAATATATCTTCTTTGTTAGGTGTATAATTTTATATATGCTTCTGTATACTTTTAAATTGTGTTATTGAGATCTTTTGTACCCTTCTTGAGTTAACTCCTGAGTTACATATCAGTATTTGAAAAAGGAACATTGTAATATCCCACTATGCAGTTGAATTTTTATGATTCTTCATGTACATTTATCTTTGTTCCAGCGTTTTGAGACTATCTTAAGTGCACATATGAGTCAGAGTCACGAAGCAAGGAGAAGACTGAGTCCAACGCCATGACTCAAGGTGATATGGTAAGAGATTATTTTCAATGTGTGGGGAACTGTCAGAAAACCACAAGGTATGCAATACCCTGGAGCCAGTAGGAGTTGGATATGTTAGAGTACAATGCATGTCCAGAAAGGCAAACAGAGTGGAAACAAGTAGTTAAAAAGGTAAAATATAAAATAAAATAAACTTTGGAGGGAACTTGTATAGACCCATGAGGATCATCTGCTATCAACTACGGGCTACGATTTACTCAACCTGTTCCCTTTAGATTCCGCTGACCCTCCTCTCCCTCTCACCCAAGAGGGGAAAAAAGACAAAACAAAGCAAAACAAGTACAAGCTAAAATGAGAAAGAAAAATGATTATGCATTGTGGCATTTCCCAATTCTAACCAGTACTCAAATACTAGATGATACCAAATATCACAAAATGTTGTACGTGGCTTCTAAGTTTCCAGCTAATGTAATTAAATATTGAGAAATTACTTCCAAATCTCCATCATAATGCCAATGATGTTAGGTTGATGAGGAAAATATTATTACTCTTCTGAGGCTCTCAGCATAGTTTTATAATTGAATAATAAAGATTTCAATATTTATTAAATATATATTATGTACTTCAGTCTTTGAGGAAATTATTCTGAGAGAGGAGAGAGATAGAAAAACAAATATCCATAATATTTCATCAGCACTATAATATTACGGAATATTGAACCATTCCTGTGATAACTCTCAAGAGAGTAAATGAAGTAAGTCTCACACCCATCTATATGCCCACTATAATAGTATTGGCTTTATTTTTATAATTACAACCACACACATTGGCTGCCGTAAAATGCTTGTGGGAGTTTTGCCCTCTGGTCCCACTTGTGATTTTAATTCAAAGTATTCCCAGCAATGCTTTCCTAAAAGGTTCTTTTGCATGGAAGAATCATGGTGGGGTCAGAGGCGTTCCACATCTATTTGCTGTTTCATAGCACAGTCTCAGAAAAATAAATGGAACCAGCCTGAAGGATCACCTGACATTCCACAGAAATGTAAAATCTTGCAGAAGGGAGCATTATGATTAGTTATATGTATATGTATTTAAATTGCTATAAAATAATTGGAATTTTGAACAACTATTTTATATAAAATTTTGACTTCAGTAATTCCAAATTTTAACTTGAATTCTTCCAGATTAATTTTCTCGTTGGTTATTTTCAAGAGAGGGCATTCAGGAAAATCTGGATAATAATTTGAGGGCAAATGGAAGATTTTAAGCCTTTATTTGTATTTGTGAGAAGACATTTAAACATAATGAAAAAAGTATGGGCTTCCAAATCATACAGAAAATGTTTGGATACAGATTTTCTCTTAGAACTTGTGTAATCTTGGGTTCTATTTTCCTTCTTTGCAAAACAGGGACAATAATATAATAATATATACTTCATCAGGTCATAGTGAGGATTAAATGGTTGGCAAGTGAAAAGTATTTAGTATACTGCCTAGAACATATAATTACTTATAAATGGTATCTAAACATTTTACTCTAAATACTTCAAGTAATGAAGGCCATAACTTTCAATTTCATAATTTTTCTTTACTGTACATGTGATAGTTAAAGAAACAGAAAAATCATTTCAAATTGCCCGTAATGGATTTTTACACTATCCATGTACTCTCAATTCTTTAGTCATAAATCCCACTTCCCAAGAATCTTACTTCAATGTTTTTTTTTCTTTCAAACTGTACTTGACATGCCTTTGCAAACAATTCCTCACAGAGATTTTTCTTAAAGAATGTAAAGCTTAAAGGAGAGATTTTTGTGAGACACTATTCAACTGAAAGGTATGTGATAAGGTGGACTCAATATTCTTCACCCCAAAATCCCTGTGTATCTAAATATATATATGGGTAGGGTTTGTGTGTGTGTGTGTGTGTG